>NC_037673.1:116047748-116347748 GCF_003255815.1 Theropithecus gelada
AAAAAAAAAAAAAAAAAAAAAAAAAAAAAAAAAAAAAAAAGAAAAAAGAAAACAAACCAAAAAACCCCCCAAAACTTAAGAAGGTTACAGCCATAAAGAAATTCAGACTTCATGTAATTTAGTCCCATTTTATAAATAAAAAAATGAGACCACAGAAGTTGATTAATTTGATCAGGATCTTTCTGAAGTTAGCTAAACATAGGTTGTCCAGTTCCTATTTTTCTTTTAAAATATTATTTCTGAATTCTAATAAAAGTAAAATCCAATATAAAGTATGAAAGACATTGTATGACGAAAACTGACTTATGTACAGAGTTTTAAAAAGTCATTTTTTTGCACATATATTTTATAATCACTTTTTTCCTTGAGTAATTTTTACAGAACTTTTAAAGTTAATTTTTTTGTTGTTGTTAGGGTGGGAAGCTTCAGAGTACGCTCGTATTTGAGGAAATAGGACGCCGCCTAAAGGATGTTGGGCCTGAGGTGGTGAAGAAAGTAAATGCTGTATTTGAGTGGCATATAACCAAAGGCGGAAATATTGGGGCTAAGTGGAGTAAGTTATAGCCCTGATTTTATAATATTCTTAATTCTTAGTAAATAAAAAGTATCTTTTTAACAAAGACCTTTGAAGGTAGGTAAATCTTACCTTTTTAGGTAAGTTTTTTTTCTTTTCCCGTGGGAATGAATAGGTTTGGGAATGTCCAAAGGGGTGTGTGTCTGTGTGTGTGAGATGTAGAGAATCAATTGAAATGAAAATATCTGTTTTAAGATTTCATTATAACCCTTGAAAGTAGTTTAAACAGTCATCTTGGCTATATGCATCTTTACCAAATTCATCAAGTCAAAATGAAGTATTTTTAAGTCATGATGTTTGACAGTTATAAAGTTATTTTCTTCATACCAAAACAATAATTTGGATTATCTTAATTATCAATATAAAATCACTATTTTCTAGATATATACAGATTGTAGTCAAAGGTGTTTGTTTATCTAGTCTAGGGAAATTATCTATTAGAGTGCCATGCACCCAATATAAAACATCTTGCTGCAGAGAGAAAGCAATCATATTTCTTTTCACTGTTGTGGAGGTCCAAGGGGACCCTGGTACCATTTTGTGAAGAAAGAGAAATTAGAGGATAAAAAGAATAAAGAAAAAATATTCTCTCAGATCTTTGGCATCTGCCGTGTAACTCATATCCTTAATCATGGCACAAACTTTTATTTATAGAATATTCTGACCTCACCTTTATTTTTCTAGAGATTCTTCAATTAGGTTGAAAAGATGAAAAAGGATAGGGAGGTAGAAGACTAAGTTCCTAAATTCCCTTTCAACAGAGTCTGTTGCTTGTCACAGTTATCTTACTGTATTATGGTCATTTATAATTGTATGTTTTCTCTCATTTGACTTTGGACTTAACCCTGAGAAATGGCTGCAGTTTGTTTATGTCTAGCTTCTAGTATGGTCAATAACACGTAATAACTAGCCTGACTCTGTATTTGTTGAATGAGTGTTAAAAGCCATGTAGAAAGCATAGTTTTAGAAAATAGTATGGCTGCCTTTTAAAAAAAGGTTCTGTAACTGATGCTTCACCTTTTATTAAAATAATGCATTTATTGTATGGAGAGTGATGTTTATTTTTTTATATAGTATGAGTGAAATATGTAAGTATAATATGATTCCAGTGAGATATTTCATAAGTAACTAACGTATTTTATAGTATTTATTGCTATTAATTTCTAAACCCAGCCAGGAGTTGTTGTAGTAAACCCTTTGAATCCTATTTTATTGTTCTAAGCAACAGTAAAAATTCAGAGAAAATGAAAGATGACATAAAGGCATAAGGAAGATAAAGAATCAGAGGATTTATGTGGCCTACAGAATAGTCTGCTCCTGAAAATTAAAACATAGGTACTCTTATCTGAAACTCCAGAAACCAGAAAGCTCTAAAAATGAACAGTTTTTTTCTCATGATTCACTGGTAGTGAAGCCTGACTTGAACTTACATGATGCTATTGATTGTCTTTAACTCACCTAGTGTGAGTTAGACAAGTATAGAAGTAATATACTTGTTTATAGATTGTTGCACTGTTGGGGGCCATTTGTAATATGGAGTACATGTTTTATGTATTATATTTCCTTCCTAAAATCTGATTCCAAATTCCAAAACACATCAGTCTGAAGCAGTTCATTCAGATAAGGAATTGTGGACCTGTACATGTATATAAATAATTCTTGTAGAACACAAGTGTTAAGAGACATGGAAAAGGGTGGTCTCTGCTTTCAGAGAATGGGAGGATTGGTTCATTCAACGAACATTTGAGTATTTATATGCCAAGTTCTCTGCTAGGTGGAGACCACAAATATGAATAGACAGGATGCCTTTTGTTTTTTTTAAATCCATAGGAATAATTATTTAGAGGCAGTGTGTCAGGAAAGCTGAAATACTGGAGTTGAGGAAACAAAGGTTGTTGCACTGCAGAGTGAAAGGAAGGAAGACCTCAATTAAGGAAATGGTAATAATGAAGAGGAGAGGGCCTATATAGAACTATTGCTAAGATTGAATTGGCTAACTTAGCTACTGATTATGTCTAAAAAACAAGAGGAATGAGAAAGAGTCAAAACTAATGCTGTGGTTTTGAGCCTGTGTGCTTGAGGATATTGGCTGCATTACTAGAAGTATGAAACAGGTAGAGGAGGAAGGTTTGGGAGAGAAGAAGATAAATTGTGGTACCCACACTGTACCTGGACTAGATTGTGCAGACTGTGGGTCTGGAATTTAGGAGTAACTTCATAGCTGGAGGCAGAGAGTTGGAAAGCATATTTGAGGAATTAGTAGTTGGAACGAAGAACGTTAACTTCATGCACCACCTTGCTTCATGACGTGGGAAGAAAATGGAAGGAAAATGTTTGTTGGTCCTGCTGTTCCTGTTCATTTTATGGAATAATGGTTCTAAAATCTCCATTTGTCTGTAAACAAAATGAATGTCCTAGAATTTGGCCCACAGGTTTTAAATATGCAATTTATTGGTATTCTAGGCACAGACAATCCTATACTTTCAAATAGAAATCTATTGTTTGAATGTATCCAATACCTGTAAAATAATATTACTGAAACTTTTTACAAAGATTTATTTCCATGTGCTGAATACAATGTTGCTGAGCAAAATCTGTTTTGTTTTCTTAAGGATGATACATTTAAGCTGGTTGGCTTTGAGCAGTTTGGTGGTTTTCCTCCTGAATTTAAATTTGGTTTCCTTTCACATGTTTGTAATCATTTCCATTATAGGAACATAAGAGGAATTTACATTTAGATAGCAAGATGGTACAAATACTATGGATTTTTGTTTGAATATTATTTGTTAAATAATAAAATGAGCCGAGTTTTAAAAGATATGTACTATAATTAATTGTGTAAAGTCTGCATATCTAGACAAAATCCAAGCCTCCATTATGTACTGTATGTATACTGTATGACGATGTGACTGGATGAGGATGTTCTTTGACTCTTAGAGGTTATCTATTTTGAATTTTAGACATTTGCCACGATATGTAAGAATTTACAGAGGTTTGGGAATGGGCATTCTTTCGATACCAGAATAATTAATTCTTGAGGATACCATGTGATCATTAAAACCTCTGAGCTCCTGGGTTGGTGCTCATCTTCTAGCAGTCAAACCAGATTGCCGCTTAGGATTCTCAACTTGGATATGAAATAAATCTCAAGGGTGTTGGTTCCAAACATTGGATTTGGATTGAAATGAATGTCTCATGCATTTATAGAAAAGTCTTGAAAGATTTTCATTGAAAAGAAATACGCTTTCCAGTTAGGAATGGGGGCCTGTTGGAGGCGTATCTGCCTCAGGGGTCACTATTCCCAAAGCAACAGTGGCTGCTGCTTCTCTTACCAGCAGCAGCTCCTGACTGCATGCTCATGTACATTTATCTTCAAAAGTACACACAAATGCAAAAAAATCATTTAAAACAATTTTGACTTTCCATCTTCTATGTGTTATTCTTCTTAATAACATCATTTTGTAATTTTTTTGTTTGAAACAATTTCAGAATTATAGAAAAGTTGCAAAAATAGTAGAGAACTTTTGTCTTTCATCCAGTTTCCTCAAATTGTTAAAATTTGTATCCCATCTTCTTTACTATTTTTTTCTGTCATATGTGTTTTTTCCTTCTGAAGCATTTAAGAGTAACTTGCAGACATGATGTCCTTTTATGCCTAAGAGACTATTCTACTGGCATTTTTTAAGAACAAAGACATTCTCTCATCTATTCACACAACAAAGATCAATATCAGGAGATTAACATTGATGCAGTATATTAGCTAATCTACAGATCTGGTTAATATTTCAACAGTTGTCCCAATAATGTCCTTTATTGCAAAACAATAATACTTATTATTTGTTATTAAAATGAAGAAAGAAAAAGAATTGATCAGGGTCCAATCTGAGATTATACATTACATTTGGTTCTTAGGTCTCTAGTCTGCTTTAATCTGGATGAGTTCCTCAGTCTTTGCTTTTCCTGATTTTGAGATATTTGAAGACTGGAGACCAATTACTTTATAGCATGCTTCTTGGTTTGTTTTTAGTTGATGCTTTTTTCATGATTAGTTTTAGTTTATGAACTTTTGGCAGAAATAACACAAAACTAGTATGCTCTTGGTGTGATTTTTTAAAAATCTTAATTTTTAACCTGAGTTTTTTTTTCTTTGTGTTTGTTACTATTAATATATATTATATATATATATTTTGGGGAGGTTACACATCCTTCTTTCATGTACTTTTCCATTTAACAAATAACTCCTAAGTATTTTCTCTTCAAGGAAGTATAGGGAATACAAAGACAAAACAATGTTTATGCTAGCAAAGACCTTCTAATATTAAGGGAAGGTGGCATAAACAAAAACACTTCCTTCTTTCTCTTGTAGTAGCCCTTTGTGATTTGTAAAGTATACATCCTAACAGGATCCTCAGGGGTCTCCGAGTTTTCAGATGCCATATTCTCATCTGTTACCTCACCCCTCCCTCACTGAATGCTGTAAAGTGTGACTGAAATTGTTATGGACGCTTTCCGAAGCTTAGTTATTACATAAATACAGAGCTAAAAAATCAACAATAAGTTGCCTATAATGAATTCTGCCACTAAGAAAAAATGAATACAGTCTATTTCTTCACTTCTGCAGTAAGTTTAGCTGTGATCTTATAAGTGTCTATAAACCAAAGGTGATGGTGGTGGTTGCAGACCATGACTTGAGCCACTACAGAACTGGAAGTTCCACTTCGTTACCTTGAATTTCTGTATTCTTGTATTTCTATATTTTGCTTTTTTCTAAATGACAGATAATGTATAATCAAGAGAATAAGTGTAGAATAAGTGCCACATTAATGTGGAAACTACAGAAATGTCTGCATTTTACTTGGTTCATTTTACCCTCATTTTGTGGAGAGAAAAAGATACACATTGGTTTCTTCCTATTTTCCCCAGCTATTGACCTGAAGAGTGGTTCTGGAAAAGTGTACCAAGGCCCTGCAAAAGGTGCTGCTGATACAACAATCATACTTTCAGATGAAGATTTCATGGAGGTGGTCCTAGGCAAGCTTGACCCTCAGAAGGTAATGTTCTCAAATGTTCATTTATTCATTGTTTTATTGTTTCCTCTTTGACAATTGCAGTTTTTAAGCTGACTCCCAAATTCTGATTAATAAGCCAGGTTTCTTACAACTCTGAAGATGACATAGTTGCTACTGATATTCTGTTTGACAGGTCATATACTTCTTTTTTAATGGAGTTTCAGCTGACACTTTTTAAGACTGAATCCACATCTATATTTTTTAATATGTTCTGTTATGTGTTCAAAGGTGAAAAACCATAGATTAGTAGATATTACATAAAATTATACATTCCCAATATATAAGATTAAGAAATCATTGAATATTGGAACTAGAATGGTATTTTAACATAATAGCCAATGTCTTACTTAGGGTGAATCTTACAGGCATTTCAGTGGAAAATCATAATTAAATCAAGAGTGCCTTCTGTGACCATTATTTAGTTAATATTATTCTGAAACTTTTGGCCAATCCACAAATATACAAAATTAAAGTAATTGATGTGGCAATTAGAATGGAGGAGAAAAATTTGTTATTTTTCATTTGTGATTATGTAGCTAGAAATCCCAAGGGAACTAACTTATTGATTATTAGAATGAAGCAGTTCAAACAAATGGCTGAGTGCAGTTATTTAAGAATAGCTTTCACATAGGAGTAATTGGAATAAATGAGGAAATATATGACTTTCCTGTATAGAAAGACTAAAAGGAATTATAAAGTAGTATAGTAAGTAAAAAGTAGTCTTTGGCATCAGATAAAATCTAAATTTGAATCTTGGTTCTGACATCCAGAGCCTTAATTTTCTTATTTGTAAAATGAGTTTAATAATTACAATGTTTACAAAGGCTTGTTATAAGAACTAACCCCAATAATATGTATGAAGAGCTTAGTATAGTGCTTTGCAATGCAGTGAACCCTCTGTTAATTTCTTGCCAGGAATTTATTTAGTACCTACTCTGATTCAGGTTCTAGGTATCGGCTGAATTAAGACAAAACCCTACTGTATGGAGCTTCCTTTTAGTGTACTAATGCAAAAGAAATAAAATTTCAAGTTAGGGAAAAATAAGGCTGAGTACAGTGTTAAAGCAATGACTGGCAAACTTTTTCTATAAAGGGTTACGTAGTAAATATTTCAGGCTTTGTGGGCAAGATGGTCTCTGTTGCAGCTCTTCAGCTTTGCCATTGTAGCCTTCAAGTAGCCATGCAGAATATGTAAACAATGGAGTGTGACTGTGTTACAATAAAACTTTACAGAAACACACAGCCGACTAGATCTGGTTCTCCAGCTGTTGTTTGCCAACCCTTGAGTTGGACTGTGACAGGACAGGGGAACTATTTTAAATTGGATTGTTTAAAATACCTTCTGGGAGTTTTCTAAGGTACCTGAAATGCCTGATAGAGACTTGAACAGAGTATCAGAATGAGTCATCAGGCTAAGGAAACACAACTAGTACAAAGGCCTGCAGGCGAGGAACTTGGCTCCATTTGGTCGTCTCTGAGCTCCATAGTGATAGAACCACCCCTCTACTTGACCACTCAGATGGGAAACTTACTGGCATGTCAAACTTTCCATGACCAAAATAGAACTTGTGATTTATTTTTCTCCCCCAGTCTCTTCCTTCTTCATGAGTGGCACCATCATCTATTTACCCAAATTAATAAGCCCAGAAATGTAAAAATTATCTTAGATTCCTTCTGCCCTTCTGTATCCTTTTCATCCTTAGTTCTGTCTGATCTTTCTCGAAAATGTATTGTATCTTGAATTCATCTTTTCCTCTCTAGAGATATCACCGTGATACCAGCCTCTGTCATCTCTCACCTGTCTTACCTCCTCCAGTCTTGTCTCTCTCAGTCAGTCTGTTGTTCTCCACCCAGGAGCCAGAGTAATCCTTTAAAAATGTAAATCAGGTTAGATTATTTATGTTAGTCATTTCTACTACTTTCATTAATTACTGGTTCATATTTATCATCCCACTTGATAAAAATCTCCAAGATTCCCTTTTGCACGTGTATAAAATCCAAACTAGCTGTTACCGTGTCGTATATGATGTTTCTTTCCCTTGCTCCTTTTTCCGGCTTTATCCCATGCCACTTGCCTCGTCACCTATAATGCTAATTCTAGTTATTTTGTTGTTACTTTGTCCTTCCTCAGTTCCTTCCCATCAGCTTTTACTCCTTCAATGTCTATGCATTTGCCTTTCTGGAATTTCTCCCCCTAGCTGTTTGCATGGCTGGCTTCATTTCATCCAAAGTAGTTTCTTCCTGTTACATTCTGATAACAACCTGTTTTCTCCTTCACTGCATTTATAATAGGCTTTAATTATTTGTTTACATTTTACTTTTTGACTCCCCTAGTTTAATGTTAGCTCTGTGAGAACAGGGACAGATATTCAGCCTAGCCTAGAATATTGCCTAGTATACTGTAGACATTCAGTTAATACTCAGGTAGATTAAAGAAAATATAGAAGTAAGGAATGAAAGCTCAATATCAGTAGTTTAGGCTATATAGAAATTAGAAACTTCTGCATGTCAAACTCTATAGTATATTTCCATAAATCGAGGGAAAAAAATAAAATGATGATACATAGTATAATTCCAAAAATTCTGGAAAGCACTACAATCTCAATAGAAAAAGTGGACAAAAGTCCATCAATGATAGACTGGATTAAGAAAATGTGGCACATATACACCATGGAATACTATGCAGCCATAAAAAGGATGAGTTTATGTCCTTTGTAGGGACATGGATGCAGCTAGAAACCATCATTCTGAGCAAACTATTCAAGGACAGAAAACCAAACACTGCATGTTCTCATTCATAGGTGGGAACTGAACAATGAGAACATATGGACACAGGAAAGGGAACATCACACACCAGGGCCTGTCTTGGGGTATAGGGAGGGGGGAGGGACAGCATTAGGAGATATACCTAATGTAAATGACGAGTTAATGGGTGCAGCACACCAACATGGCACATGTATACATATGTAACAAACCTGCATATTGTGCACACATACCATAGAACTTAAAGTATAATAATAATAAAAAGAAAAAGTGGACAAAAGGTGTGGAACAGTAATTAATGAAATACATAGAAATGACTAACTTACAAAAGAAAAAAAATGTTTGCCAGTATCCAAAAATACAAATTAAAGCATGTTATTTTTGCCTCATGTTTTCAAAGTGTAAGAAAATAGTATTTTTAAGGTTAGGATAAGATAATTTACATGCAGCTGGAAGGAATATAAAATTGGTATAGGCCAGGCACAATGTCTGGTGCCTGTAGTTCCAGCACTTTGGGAGGCCAAGGCAGGAGGATTGCTTGACTCCAGGAGTTTGAGCCTGGGCAACACAGTGAGATCTTGTCTCTACCAAAAAAAAAAAAAAAAAAAAATTAGCCTGGTGTGGTGGCACATACCTGTGGTCCCAGCTACTTGAGAGTCTGAGGTGGGAGGATCACTTGAGCCCAGGAGGTTTAGGCTGCAGTGAGCATGATCATTCAGCTGTAGCCTGGGTGACAGAGCAAGACCCTGTGTAAATCAATTAATCAATAGTTGGTATAGCCTTTCTGGAAAGCACAGTGCTTCCAGACCTTCTTCCTTGATGGCAGTTTATAGTCTACTACTTTTTGCATTGCACTCCTAGGCCAAACCATATACCTGACAGTTTCATTTATGAAGTAGTTCAAAACAATTAGTTTTTTGTGTTCAACCAGTATGACTGTATTTTCCTTCCAAATTAACAGTATTCCAAAGTGCCCCTGAGAGAGTTTGCTGTGATGTCCGGTGCATGGCAGTGCAGAGTTTGGAAACTGGCAATATGGACGTATCGTTAAGAGCTTTAAGAAATAAGAAAATAGATAGGAGGAAAGATTTATGTACAAAATTCTTCTGCTCAAAAATGTTCAAAATTGTTATTTTTACTTCAAGTAATTAGGTATTCTTGTTTTAGGTTGTAAATCTCTTTCAGAGTTTAGTACGTAGCAGGCAGGCCTAAGTACTGACTCCTTCCCTGCACGAGTTGCAGACCATGGTTTTGTTTGTTTGTTTTTTGTAACTGCATAGTGAAAGAAATCGTAGTTTTGAAATTCTGGTCTCCTGTTTGAATGCATTTCATTGTGACTGAATGAGCTCTCTCTTACTATTTCTGGAATAAAAAGTTGTTGCCTTTTCTCCAGTTCACGAGGGTTTGCTTCTGAGACTGAGTGGTGCTAGTTAACAAGTGTTGTTAACAAGCATTGCTGAGCAAAGAACACCTGAGTTTAAGCCCTGGCTCTACTTCTTGCTGGCTCTGTAGACTTGAGCAGGTTATTTAATAAGCTCTCTGAAATTCAGTTTCTCATCTGTCAACCGGGGTAAGAACTGCTGATGTGCCCACTTCAAGTTGACAGCTGTGATTCTTAAGTGAGATTATATTTGTGGAGTTGCTTTGTAATGCTAAGTGTGTATAGGTATCACTCTATTTTTTCCATTTAGCTGGAAATCTAGAGGCTTTTTCACTTCATATTTTATGTAAGCTATAAAAACTATGATTGATTATTTTTATTTTACTGATAGGGAATTTGCACTGAAGGAGAACTTAAGGAACTTGCACCAGTTTCTCTATCAGTTTAGATACAGAACTGCTACAGGAACTCTTCGTTTTTTAACACACAAGCTTTTGCTTGGTAATAATCATGAATTAATACTCTCTTATTACGTCAAACTAAACTACGCACTGTACACATTATTTTATTTAACGCACACAATAGAGTTGTGTTATTTACGTACTGTTGTTATGCGTTTTATGGATGAGGAGATTGATGCTCAGAGAGGCCACATATCTAAGCATTTTCTCAAGTTCACCTTGCTATTAAGGGGCAGAGCCTGGAATTTAACTCAGGCATTCTGATGCTACAGCCGTGATCTGTTACCATTGTGTTATATTCTCTAATTTGTCATTTCGTGGCTTTCTAGTTCATGAAACTGTAGTAAATATATTAAATCTCCTTTTAAAAGTTCTGAATTGAATATTTTTATTAGAAATACAGTGTAGCCTTTTATTAATATGGTCTCAAATTCACATGCAAGAACCTAAAGTAAAGCCGGAAACGTAGGTTGAAACAGAACTCCCAGATCCGTGAGTTCACATAAATTATTGTATAGTTTTCTAAAATACACAGGAGTCATTTTTTCTTTTTTAGATATCTAAAGAGTATGTGCTATCTATAGTTATTAAATTGTCATTGCTAAATAAAAGTTGCCTTTGTTGTCCAGAATTATTAACTCAATTGTATTTGGCCTGAATAATGATCTTAAAAAAAAAGAAATAAACTATAACATGGTAACAGTTGGCACTCTTTTTCCCTCCTCTCCTTGCAGGCATTCTTTAGTGGCAGACTGAAGGCCAGAGGGAACATCATGCTGAGCCAGAAACTTCAGATGATTCTTAAAGACTATGCCAAGCTCTGAAGGGCACACTACACTATTAATAAAAATGGGATAATTAAATACTCTCTTCACGCAAATATGCTTGATTGTTCTGCAAAAGTGATTAGAGCTAAGATGCAGGGGAAATTGCTTAACATTTTCAGACATCAGATAACTGCAGATTTTCATTTTCTACTAATTTTTCATGTATCATTATTTTTACAAGGAACTATATATAAGCTAGCACATAATTATCCTCCTGTTCTTAGATCTGTATCTTCACAATAAAAAAAATTTCACCTAAGTCCAATTTCCTTAGAATTTGCGATAGCATTGATAAGTTGAAAGGAAAATTAAATCAATAAAAGCCTTTGATACCTTTGTTTTTTTGTGATTTTCTATTTTTTTATTTATTGATACCCCAGTTTTTATGTGAATTTCCATATATGCACTCATTTTTCACACTTTGTTCTGATAGTATTCTGTTTTAAAGCAAGAGAAAAGTCTTTGTGCTCCCAAATAGTTTTCTTTCTTCTCCCCTCCCCTTTGCTGGAAATTCTTTACAACATATAATGTTTATAAATCTACGAAGTACAGCTTTCTTGAATAATCAGCAGTCTCAAATCAAAAAGATGGTCACTAGCAAGTACTGCCACGTCACTGTTTTCCTCAGCATTTAGCTCTGATGAAGTGTGCTGGGAGATGCTCTTTGGATAAGTTGGCTGCAGAGGTGACCAGCAGCAAGTGGGATGCTAAGGTTAGGGATGGAATAAATTTCAATCATGTAACACAGCTGAGGAGAATATGTGTGGGTGGCTAGTACGGGCTGAGTTTCCCAGAGAGCCGACTTTGAGATGGAGATTCATGTGCAGGAAGTTGATTTGGGAGATGCTTTTAGGAGCCGTACCTGCCAGGAGAAGCAAAGGAAGCAGAGCGGGGCGGACGGAGACATTAGGCTGTGGTTACAGTTACCATAAGGCCTGGACTGATCTTTTGGGTAGCTCTGAAGCTGGGATGGCCATTCAGAATTGTCCTGAGGCAGCTAGTCATTGCTTATGACCTGCCCTGCAGTGGGGCCATGACCTTGATCAAAGTGGCAGAGCAACTCCTGGAGTTGGCTTGCCCAGCAGTTGGGGGAATATGTCTTTTTTTTTGTTTTTTTTCCCTTAAAACTTAAGTTCAGGGGTACATGTGCAGGATGTGCTGGTTTGTTACACAGGTAAACATGTGACATGGTGGTTTGCTGCACAGCTCATACCATCACCTACATATTAAGCCCAGCATCCATTAGCTGTTCTTCCTGATGTGCTCCCTCCTTCCACCTTCACCCCCACAACAGGCCCCAGTGTGAGTTGTTCCCCACCATGTATCCATGTGTTCTCATCATTCAGCTCCCTCTTATAAGTGAAAACATGCAGTGTTTGGTTTTCTGTTCCTGCATTAGTTTGCTAAGGATGATGACCTCCAGCTCCATCCATGTCCCTGCAAAGGATATTATCTCATTCTTTTTTAAGGCTGCAAAGTATTCCACTGTATATAGCTACCACGTTTTCTTTATCCAGTCTATCATTGACGGGCATTTGGGTTGATTCCATGTCTTTGTTATTGTGAATAGTGCTGCAGTGAACATTTGTGTGCATGGACCTTCATAATAGAATGATTTATGTTCCTTTGGGTAAATACCCAGTAATGGGATTGCTGAGTCAAATGGTATTTCTGCCTCTAAGTCTTTAAGGAATTGGCACACTGTCTTCCACTATGGTTGAATTAATTTACAGTCCCCCCAACAGTGTAAAAGTGTTCTTATTTATTCACAGCCTTGCCAGCATCTATTGTTTCTTGACTTTTTAGTAATTGCTATTCTGACTGGCATGAGATGGTATCTCATTGTGGTTTTGATTTGCATTTCTCTAATGATCAGTGATGAACTTTTTTTCATGTTTCTTGGCCACATGTATGTCTTCTTTTGAGAAGTGTCTGTTCATGCCCTTTGCCCACTTTTTAATGCATTGTTTTTTTCCTGTACATTTGTTTAGGTTCCTTGTAGACTCTGGATATTAGACCTTTGTCAGATGGATAGATTGCAAAAATTTTCTCCCATTCTGTAGGTTGTCTGTTCACTCTGATGATTCTTTTGCTGTGCAGATGCTCTTTAGTTTAATTAGATCCCATTTGCCAATTTTTGCTTTTGTTGCAATTGCTTTTGGCGTTTTTGTCAAGAAATCTTTGCCCATGCCTATGCCCTGAATGGTATTGCCTAGATTTTCTTCTAGGGTTTATAGTTTTGGGTTTTTACATTTAAGTCTTCAATCCATCTTGAGTTAGTTTTTGTGTAAGTTGTAAGAAAGGGGTCCAGTTTCAGTTTTCTGTATGTGGCTAACCAGCACTTGCAGCATCATTTATTAAGCCTATTAGAGAATCTTTTTTCCATTGCTTGTTTCTGTCAAGTTTGATAAAGATCAGATGGTTGTAGGTGTGCAGTCTTATTTCTGAGTTCTGTATTTAGTTACATTGCTCGGTATGTCTGTTTTGTACCAGCATCATGCTGAGGAATATATCTTTCAATCCTGAACGGGGCTTTGTAGAACTCAGCACACTTTATTTGAGGAAACAAGAATGTAAATTCAGGGATCGGGGAGGTTTCAGAAATTTCGAATTGCGATACTTAGAACAGTGATGGAACAGTAGAAGACTGTTGCTGATTTTAATGAGTGAACAGGATAAGTGGAAGGCATAGAAAGAAATTATATTTTTGGCAATTACGCCTTTGTCTCATGAACTGTATAGTATTTTTAAATTTAATTCAGAGTGATCTGTTGTTATGCCAATTGAATTAAAAAGAACAATGGCAGTATTTTTAATGTTGGTCTATCATACTAAATAGTTGTTTCTGTTGAGCTTGGGAAAGCTTTAGTGTCCAATAGAAACAACATATTAAAATTAATGCCACTGTATATTAATGAAAGTGTTGATTATATACCCTAGATACCTAAAACTTAAGGAAGTTATGTTTTAATTTTCTTACAGATCTCTGTCAATATTAATGGTCAGAGAACTACTCATATCCAGATTTGACAACTTATTAGTCATGCTCTTTAACCCTTTTGTAATACTTAATATTGTCAAATGCCCCATCCTCCTTAATTCTTCTTACCTTTCAGTGAGAAATATATTAACTTCTTAATGAACCTGCTAATCTGACTTCTACTTGTCTCTTTTGTGATTTCCTTTGACTACCAGTGAAGTTCATTTCGAGAGGCAGTTCCCCAGGTTTTTACTGGGATCTTATTCACATGGGCTCCCCTTCCTGAGCACATCCCCAAATTCCAGACTCAGGAGGAAAGCAGGTGTTTAGCATAAACCACATTGTTTGTACAAACATGGCATAGAGAGCCACTCAGTGAGGGAATGGTGAGCTTCCCAAAATTTAAGTTCCCAGATACCAGCCAGGGGTCAACCTCAGAAGCATATCCTTCTAAGGGCAGCAGGCTCAAGGTCTGCTTTGTTAGCTCTTTTTCTACGCTGATAGGATCAGCCCCAATCAAGCCACATGGCCTAAGAGCAAATCGGGTGTGATAGCAGGAAACTTGGAGGTCTGGAAAGCCAAATCCCAAATATCCACCCCACAGGTTCTTTAGCTCTCTTAATTTGCTTCTTTACCTTAACATCAGGTAAACTATATAGCCCTAAGCCTTCCAAGTGTCACCTGTGTGAGACTGAGCTCAGTCGATCCTGGTAGAATAACCTCTGACTTCTCACAGAACTTTGCATATATTTTAAAGCAAACAATAAGAAAGTTGATTTTTTTTTTCCATTGGGAATAAATAGATTTAAATAGTATTACCCCAGCATTTTAACTTTGCCTGATAGGTCAACAAATAAAGCAGAAAAACTATGATAATCCAGTTCCACTGAGAAATTCTGAAGTTCAGAAACTTCAAAAGCTGACAGTTATGGAAAGTGATTTTCTGAAGAGAAGAACATTTTAGGTCAACGTGGACTAAGCTATTTTTATGAGGGGAGAGGAGAGAAAATAACCTATTTTTACAATGCATAAATAGGCAAAATACAGAAATTGCAAGCCTTAGCTAAAAATGAGTCTAGATTTATATTACATGTATACATAGTATATTAGCTGAAGTTGCCCAATTAAGTGATTTCTAGACATCAGGGTTAACATAGCTTAAAAAAAAAAAAAAAGATACCTGAGATTGCTGAGTATTGAGGCACTAAAATTCAAAATTTAACCATATAAGATGTGTTTGTAGCTTCATTCGAATCCATCTTTTAAGAAGCTTGGTTATATAACTTTTAAGCCCACAACTCACAAGAATGGAAAAATAGTCAAGTAGAAAGAACCATGTGTTGTTGCAGGGAGCACTGGCTGGGGGGAGTTTTTGTAGGAAGCGTGGAAGAAGTCATAAAATTAACCCAGAAACCAGACTAAGAAGTATCATTTGAAGTGAGGTTGAACAGCTCTATACACCTTAATCTCTTGAAGTTATAGGAGTTCCAGTAAAGAACAATGATGGGTTAAATCAGGGGTCAGCATATATTTTCTGTAAAGGGCCACACAGTAAAGATTTTAGGCTTTATGGGCCACATTTGGTCTCTAGCATATTTCTTAAAAAAAAAAAACCTAAAATTGAAAAAGTCATTTTTCAGGGTTTTTTTTGTACAGTTTGCTAGCTGGACAAAAAATAGGCTAGAAACTGGATTTGTTCTGCAGGGTGGGACCTGGATATGGGTGCTGAGAGCCACTGGCTTAGAAAACAAAATTTTCAGCTGTCATCTTGATTTTTTTAAAAAATATATTATTTTTTAAATTTTTGTAAATTATTTTATTCCATGATGATTTAGAGGGACTACCTTCAAACCAGTACAAATATTTCATAAATAATATCTGGCCATTTTCTCACCAATTGAGTAATTTGTTCCACAATAAGCCACCTCACATCTTTCAGCAAGAAATACATTAAATTTAAATAGTAAAGACATTACATAATGGATAAGGACACAATTAAAATTTTCTTTAAATATTTCTTTTGGGGAGAAGACACCACACTTCTACTCAATGAATAGAAACATTTTTACAGTCCGGAGGTCTTTTATTTTTTTAACACCTACTATGCCATGAATTCATAGGGAATAGGTTCCAGCAACTCAGGCTCCTTCCCATCGGTTCTCACACAGTGTGCTTCGCTGATTGGAGCAGACTGGCGCTTCAGTTGAACCCAGGTACCTTTCTCTTTGGCTTCTTTCTTTTTCTGATTATTTTCCTTCATGTGTTTCAGGAAGCTATCTTGGCTCTTAGAGTGCTTACTGTGTTCAATACGCATATTAATTCTCTTGGCAAGAACCTTGCCCTTAAGTTGTTTGTTTACAATAAGGCCATCAGCATGCCAGGTAATACTGTAGACTCTTCCAGTTTTGCCATGATAACACTTGTGGGGCATTCCGTTTTGAACAGTACCCATTCCCTTGATGTCTACAATGTCACCTTTCTTAAAGATTTGCATATACGTGGCCAAAGGAAAAACTCTCTGTTTTCTAAAAGGCCTAGAGAACATATATCGGGTGCCTCTCCTCTTTGCTTTTGTGTCCATCATTTTGGTGAATTACTGGAAGATGGTGGTTCCGGCCGAAAGAACTGTCAGGAAAAAGATATATAAATAGACACGGACTAAAATCAGAGTCAGGGACTGTACTGAGTGATACAAGCATGCTGGAAAGCCTGAGTCAGGGATGGTGTTCAGGGACCCTAGCATACTGACACATGAGGTTGTGTTCTAACTCATGTATTTATTAATATTCTAACACTCTATTACATGATTTCTCTTATCTTTCTTGTGAGGTTTTTGCCATCAAAAAAGATAATACAATCTTTTTTGGCCATAGGGCTTTTTTCGCAGAGGGCTAGTCCCACTCCTAGTTCCTTCATGTATTTATTATTCATCAAAACCTTTGCTGTCCATCAGGTGCCATCTTTCTTCCAGCTGCTGAACAGTGTCTGTGGTGGGTGTTGGAAGGTGTGTGGAGTGAACAGAGCAGGGTCCAGCATGGGAAACGTGCTGTGCCCTCTTACATGATGTTATAAGGAAAGAATAAAAGGGCAATGGCATGACAAGAATGTGGCTGTGTTCTCAGATGCTTCAGGATCTTTCCTGTGTGGACTCTGTCCCTGGATATGATGCCTACCTTAGGGAGCTAGAGGCTGGGAAGAGGTCCAGCAGTCACCTGCATCTGCTGCTGTTCTGTGTGGACACTTTGATCCTGATAGTTATTATATAGTTATTTCTTGTTTAATTAGGAGGCAAAATTTCAGTTTCTTAGTAGACATGTTTGTGATCCCAAATATATAACCAACGAAAACACAGTTGTTGGCCAAAATTTAAAAAAATCACTCCAGAAATGTGTAGCATGATGCAATTCATGTAGAATTTTAAAAACATTATACTTTCTATGGCTATATTTACCTGCAGTAAAGGGATAAAGCATGGACTGGAGAGGATCCACACCTACTTCATGAGAGTAGTTGCTTCTGGTGAATGAGCTTGTAGACGTTATCAAAGATGATTTCAGTGTATCTGTAAGGTTTCATTTTCTTCATCTAAACTATATTCGTTAATTGTTCTTTGCTTTGATTTTATTTCTTACATTTCCTTTATTCCTGTTTCATTTGGAATCTTTGTCCCTCTGTATCATATAGACAGAAACCCTCTGTATCATAATAATTTGATTATTTTTACTTCATTATCTATCACTTTAATAATGGTCAACAGGGGCCTGGCAGGGGAGCTGAGGTAACTCCCACCCTTCACCCTGATAAAACCTCAGCACATCTAACTGAGAGCTCCCCCAGCTGCTTTCATCAAGCCTGGGACCTCTGCCAACCATTGGGTATTACATCTACACACCTGCCTTAGTTATTACTACCAGTGCCTACCCAAGGACACCTCCCCTAATTGGCCTAAAGCCTGAATCATCAATTCAGAAAATAAAATACTGGGGAAAAAGTAAATAAATAAATAAACTGTATACTTTGAGATAATGAGATAAGCTTCAAGAGATCTCTGCCATTCCAACCCTATAGGAGACAGTGAACTTGCCCATGCACTAAGTATATAACTGCTACAACTAGTGTCTGGGAAAGCCAGTGCACAAGACTCTGTAACTAAGGAATTCATACAGAGTGTTCACTCTTAAAAGCACAAAGAATCAAATTAGGCTAAAATAAACTATAAGCATTAAAGTCATATGCTTAAAAAAACACAGTCCAGTCAAAAATAAATTCAAGAACAATTTGAAGAAATAGCCTACTCAAATGAGAAGGAACCAGAAAAGTAAATCTGGTAATATGACAAAACAGGGTTCTATAACACCCCCCAAAATATCACACTAGCTCCCCAGCAGTGGATCCAAATCAAGAACAAATCTCTGAAATGCCAGATAAAGAATTTGGAAGGTTGATTATTAAGCTACTCAAGGAGGTCCCAGAAAAAGTTGAAAACAAGCATAAAGAAATAAAAAAAAAATCCAGGATATGAATGAAAAAGTTTCCAGAGAACTAGATATCATAAAGAAAAACAATCAGAACTTCTGGAAATGAAAGACACTCTTAGGAATATACAAAATGCAGTAGAAAGTTTCAAAAATAGACTAGAACAAGTAGAAGAAGGTACGTCAGAGCTTGAAGATAAGGCTTTTTGAATTAACCCAATCACACAAAGAAAAAAGAATTTTAAAATATGAACAAAGTCTCCAAGAAATATGGGATTATATAAAATGGCCAAACCTAAGAAAATATTGGTATTTCTGAGGGAGAAGAGAAGTCTAAAAGTTTGGAAAACTAATTTGAGGGAATAATTAAGGAAAACATACTTGGCCTTGCTGGAGATCTAGTTATGCAAATACAAAAAGCTCAAAGAACACCTGGGAAATTCACTGGAAAAAAATCATCACCAAAGTACATAGTCATCAGGTTATTGAAAGTTAAGACAAAGAATTTTAACAATTGTGAGACAAAAGCGTCAGATAACCTATACTGGAAAACCTGTCAGAATGACAACAGATTTCTCAGCAGAAACCTTATAAGCCAGAAGGGATTGGGGTCTTATCTTTAGCCTCATTAAACAAAATAATTTTTGTCAAGAATTTTGTATCCAGCAAAACTAAGCTTCATAAATGAACAGAGGTAAAGTCTTTTTCAGACAAATGATGAGAGAATTTGCCACTATCAAACCTGCATTACAAGAAATGCTAAAAGAAGTTCTAAATCTTGAAACAAAAGCTTGAGATACACCAAAATAGAACCTCCTGAAAGCATAAATGTTATAGGGCCTGTAAAACAATAACACAATTAAAAAAACAAAGTATTTAGGTAATAAGTAACAGGAT
Source organism: Theropithecus gelada (assembly GCF_003255815.1). Classification (NCBI taxonomy): domain Eukaryota; kingdom Metazoa; phylum Chordata; class Mammalia; order Primates; family Cercopithecidae; genus Theropithecus; species Theropithecus gelada. The sequence continues at coordinate 116,067,176 of NC_037673.1, forward strand.
GAATAGACTAGCACCTCACATCTCAATATTAACATTGAATGTAAATGGCCTAAATCCTCCACTTAAAAGATACAAAATGGCAGAATGGATAAAAAATCAAGAACCAAATATCTGCTGTCTCTAAGAGACTCATCTAACACATAAGAACTCACATAAACATAAGGTAAATGGGTGGAAAAAGCCATCTCATGCAAATGAAAACCAAAAGTGAGCAGGAGTAGCTATTGTTATATCAGACAAAACAGACTTTAAAGCAATAACAGTAAAAAAAGACAAAGAAAAATATTATATAATGATAAAAGGATTAGTCCAACAGGAAGATATTACAATCCTAAATTTATATCCTAACACAAGAGCTCCCAGATTTATAAAACAATTACTACTAGACCTAAGAAATGAGATAGAAAGCAAGACAATAAGAGTGGGGACCAATATTCCACTGACAGCACTAGACAGATCATCAAGACAGAAAGTCAACAAGGAAACAGTGGACTTAAACTATACCCTAGAACAAGTGGACTTAACAGATATCTACAGAACATTCTACCCAACAACTGCAGAATATACATTCTTCTCATCATCACATGGAGCATTCTGCAAGAGAGACTATAAGACAGGCCACAAAAGTCTCAATGAATTTAAGAAAATTGAAATTATACCAAGCACCCTCTCAGACCACCGTGGAATAAAACTGGAAATCAACTCCAAAAAGAACCCTCAAAACTGTACAAATAAATGGAAATTAAATAGTCTGCTCTTGATTGATTTTTGGGTTAACAATGAAATCAAGATGGAAATTTAAAAATTCTTTGAAATCAATTGTAATAGTGACACAACTTATCAACTTATGTCCTCTGGGACATAGCAGAAGCAATGCCAAGAGGAAAGTTCATAGCATTAAATTCCTACATCAAAAACTATGAAAGAACACAAATTGACAACATAATGTCACACCCCAAGAAACTGGAGAATCAAGAACTAACTAAACCCAAAACCCAGCAGAAGAAAAGAAACAACAAAGATCAGAGCAGAACTAAATGAAATTGAAACAAACAAAATACAGAAGATAAATGAAACAATAAACTGGTTATTTGAAAAGATAAACAAAACTGATGTACCATTAGCAAGATTAACTAAGAAAAAAATGAGAGAAGATCCAAATAAGCTCAATTAGAATGAAACTTGGGATACTACAACCAATACCACAGAAATACAAAAGATCATTCAAGGGTATTGTGAACACCTTTATGTGCACAAACTAGAAAACCTAGAGGAGATGGATAAACTTCTGGAAATATACAACCCTCCTAGACTAAACCAGGAAGAAATAGAAACTCTAAACAGACCAATAACAAGTAGTGAAATTGAAACAGTAATTTTAAAAATTGCCAACAAAAAAAATTCCAGGACCAGATGGATTGACAGCTGAATTCTATCAAACATTTAAAGAAGAATTGGTACCTATCCTACTGAAACTATTTCAAAAGATGAGAATTAGAGAATCCTCCCTAAATCATTCTATGAAGCCAATATCACACTAATATCAAAACCAGGAAGACATAACAAAGAAAGAAAACTACAGACCCATATTCCCAATGAACATAGATGCAAAAATTCTCAACAAAATACTAGCTAACCAAATTAAACTGCATATCAAAAATATAATATATCATGATGAAGTGGGTTTCATACCAGGGATACAGGGATGGTTTAACATAGGCAAGTCAATAAATATGATACATCACATAAACAGAACTAAAACCAAAAAAACATATGATCATCTCAGTAGATGTGGAAAAAGCATTAGATAAAATCCAGCATCCCTTTATGATAAAAACCCTCAATGAAATAGGCATGGAAGGGACTTACCTCAAAGTGATAAAAACCATCTATGACAAACTGATAGCCAACATCATACTGAATGGGGAAAAGTTGAAAGCATTATCCCTGAGAACTGGAACAAGACAAGGATGCCCACTCTCACCACTTCTATTCAACATGGTACTGGAAGTCCTGGCCTGAGCAATCAGACAAGAGAAAGAAACAAAGGGCATCCAAATTGGAAAAGAGGAAGTCAAATTGTTACTGTTTGCTGATGATATGATCATATACCTAGAAACCCTTAAAGACTCATCTGAAAAGCTCCTAGATCTGATAAATGAATCAATAAAGTCTCAGGATACAAAATCAATGTAAACAAATTAGTAGCACTGCTATACATCAACAATGACAAAGCTGAGAATCAAATCAAGAACTCAATCTCTTTTACAACAGCTACCAAAAAAAAAAAAAAAAACTTAGGAATACACTTAACCAAGGAGGTGAAAGATCTCTACAAGGAAAATGACAAAACACTGCTGAAAGAAATCATACATGACAAAAACAAATAGAAACACACTCTATGCTCATGAATGGGAAGAATCAATACTGTGAAAATGACCATATTGCCCAAAGAAATCTACAGATTCAATGCAATCCCCGTCAAAATACCATCATCATTCTTTACAGAACTAGAAAAAACAATCCTAAAATTCATATGGAACCAAAAAAGGGCCCACATAGCCAAAACAATACTAAGCAAAAAGAACAAATCTGGAGGCATCACATTACCTGACTTCAAATTATACTACAAGGCTATAGTTACCAAAACAGCATGATACTGGTATAAAAATAGGCACATACACCAATGGAACAGAATAGAGAACACAGAAATAAAGCCAAATACTTACAGCCAACTGATCTTTGACAAAGTATACAAAAATGTAAGTTAGGGAAAGGACACCCTATTCAATAAATGGTGCTGGGAAAACTGGCAAGCCACATGTAGAATAATGAAACTGGATCCTCATCTCTCACCTTTTACAAAAATCAACTCAAGATGGATCAAAGACTTAATCCAAGACCTGAAACCATAAAAATTCTATAAGATAACATTGGGAAAACTCTTGCAGTTATTGGCTTAGGCAATTAATTCACGACTAAGACCCCAAAAGCAAATGTAACAAAAATAAAAATAAATAAATGGGACATAATTAAATCAAAAACTTCTGCACAGTAAAAGAAATAATTAGCAGAGTTAACAGACAACCCATAGAGTGGGAACAAATCTTCACAAACTATGCATCCAACAGTGGACTAATATCCAGAATCTACATGGAACTCAAACTAATCAGCAAGAAAAAAAAAATAATCCCATCAAAAAGTGGGCTGAAGACATGAATAGAGAATTCTTAAAATCAGATATACACATGGACAACAAACATGAAAAAAATTCTCAACAGCACAAATTATTAGAGAAATGCAAATTAAAACCACAATGAGATACCACCTTACTTCTGCAAGAATGGCCGTAATTAAAAAGTCTAAAAACAATAAGTGTTGGTGTGGATGTGGTGAAAAGGGAACACTTTTACTCTGCTGGGGGGAATGTATATTAGTACAACCACTATGGAAAACAGTATGGAGAGTCCTTGAAGGACAAAAAGTAGAAATACCATTTGATCCAGCAATCCCACCAGTGAATATCTACTCAGAGGAAAAGAAGTCATTATATTAAAAAGAGACATGCACATGCATGTTTATAGCAGCACAATTTGCAATTGCAAACATATGGAACCAACCTAAGTCCTCAACAAACAATGGGTAGATAAAGAAAATATAGTGTATATACATGGTTGAATACTATTCAGTCATAAAAGGGAATGAAATAATGTCTTTTGCAGCAACTTGGGTGGAGCTGGAGGCCATTATTCCCAGTGAAGTAACTCAGGAATAGAAAATCAAATATCATATGTTCTCACTTTAAGTGGGAGCTAAACTATGAGGATGCAAAGGCATAAGAATGATATAATGGACTTTGGAGACTTGGAGGGGAAGATTGAGAGGTGGGTGAGGGATAAAAGACTCACCCATAGGGTTACCTGGTTATCCATGTAACCAAAAACCACCTATATTCCAAAAACTATTGAAATAAAAATAACAATTAATAAGAAAAAGAAATGGCCAGCAGGGAGAACACAGAAAAGGTGGGTTGAATTAGGAAGAAGCTACATACTCCAAGGACAGTTGAAGGCTTCTTCTTCCTTTCTGTTCCAGCTATTCATCTGTTCCTCCAAATAGTATCTTCCGTATCTTTTCTATTTGGCTCTTGTGAAAGTTGATAATATGAATTGTGTCATTCTTGTCATAGCCAACTAAATATGAGTCAAGAGGGCAGGTGGGAAAAGCACTTGAGGCACAGAGCACCTGCTCCAGGAACTGAATTTTTCACAAGCCCAGCTGCTGAAACAGCTTGCTGTAACCCAAAGACCAGTTTTACCTTGTAGCTGCTGAAATGACTGGGTGTGACTCTAAGACTAGTTGTACCTACGTCCTCACTCACCAGTCAGAGCTTGCCAGCTTTCAAAAGCTTCTCCAGTGCTGATGAGATTTCTTTCAAAGCAGTACATAACATTGATCTTTCTAATAAAACTCCCAATCTTCTCTTGTTCTTTGGACATTCTGAAGACTGCCTGGTCTGTGTATACCCTGAATTGCAATTCTGTGATTCCCAAATAAAATATTAAATTTAGAGATTTGTCTCTGCTTTCATTTTAATTTTGGCACTCTTGAAAAAACCATAAAGCATCCAGGGACAATAGCAGTTCTTGCCTGTAATCATATATATAAATTCTAAGATGCTCATTTTTTCACATTCTAACATCTCTGAAATTAGTTTGTATCTTACAATTGATGATTCTTAGGTGCAATGAGCCATGATAGAAGATAGCCCTGTACAATGGGGTAGTTACTGCTTCTCCTGCACACTGATGGCTCCACGTTTATATAACTCCAGGTAACCTAGGTCCTGATCACTATTCCCTACCCTGCAATTCCCCTAGATACCTCAGGTGTTTCAAAACTAGAACACATCCACAACTGAAAGCACACCTTTTCCCTCTCACCCAGAGCTGCCTGTAGGCCACAGGGTACTCTTTTGTGTTACAAATACATGCTCCCCCTGAAATAGGGCCTTGTGAAAATTATAAAAGGTTATCCCACTCCCACAGTCGTGCAGTTAAAATGGCACAGCACCTGACGTGGCCCTGCTCCTACCTGCCCACCCTATGCATTCCCTAGATCAGTGAGTGGCCCCAGTCCCAGCATCTGCTCGGTTTTCCAACTGGTGGCTCAGATATCATCTTGGATCTTCCCTTTTCATCACGATCAACATTTATGAACCACTACATTCTATTATAGCAAATACTGCTGGAGACATTTCACTTCAGAATTGTTTTCTTAGATTAAAACATTTAGGAATAGAATTGTTGGAGACCAAGTGTTTTTATGTTTATGAATGGTGAGTTCTGTCATAAAATAAAAGTAACACCCTATACAAATCAAAGCCTATTGATCAGGCATTCTTTCTTTCCCAGGTTTATTAAATGTTGTGTCCAAGTAGGAAAAGGCAGTAAGACTTAGACCTCTGATTCAAATGAGGTGGTTGTGGGAGTAACTGAGACAAAAAGTAAGCACATTAATTCTGTGTGCAGATGATGGACCAGGAGGAGGAGACTCCTGCTTCTGATTGGGAATGGACACTATCAGAATATTCTGTCCTGCTCACAGAATATATTATAAGGAGATGGGTAGTTCTCTGTGTTAAAATTACTTGAATCTTTGGCCCTTTTGAACAATCTACTGAAGTTGGGGCTCACTGACAACCAAACCTCAGCCCAAAGCAAGTCACCCTCATGTCCCAAGGGAGGACACCAGAACAGTGAGAGTATTTCACCTTGGAGCCCAGATTGGCATAGTAGAGGTGATTGGTACTGCTACTTTCTGGCCCACTGCACACTATAAAATAGTCTTCTCTTCTTTTCCCTATGACTGGTTAAGAATACACAGTTTGACTGGCACATGGGGGCAGGCCAGGACAGACTGAAACAAACCATTTTCTCTCATGCTTTACCTTGAAGCTTAATTAGTTGGCTATACAGAAATATGTGCTCCATGTGGCTATACTGATTCTCAAATAGCAGTTTTCAACACTACCAGTGGCTAGTACTGATTGAATGAGTATCTACTGAACTAAGTAAGGTGTACAGGCCCTGGCGATTTAGATATACATAAGGAAGAGAGAATATCTGCTCTTAAGCAGCTGATTACATTGAATGAGTGAATTCAACTGTATTGTTGTATCTTAAAGATTATGATCATTTAAAGATATTTTTACTAATTAGCAGACATTTGGTGGTTTCTCAGGTTTAAGTTGAATTTTTAAATTGTTTAGAGAATAAATTCTTTTCCAAGAGTTGTTTAAGAAATATGCATTTCTCCACATGTGAATTATCAGTTTCTATTCTTACTGTTGGTAATTTAAAAAATTCCCATCTGGCAAATGGCAGTGAAACTCTGAGAAGTTAAATGAGCTTTTCCAGGTCACAGTGGGAGTATCAGAGTTAAAGTATCAGAGTTAGACCAAGAAACAAGGTCACCTGCCTCCTAGTTTGTGTTGATTCTGCTAAGCATTCTAAGCGATACCTCTAAACGTATCTTTTCAGCCTCATTTTAAAGGATAATATGCTTTATCTTAAAATCTCTCCTTAAGGTGAATGTGCTGTGAAGAGTGCTGTCTCTAAAAGCTAGCTGTACTTTCACTCCATAGTTTTGGAATTACAGAACATTATCTAACTGAAGGTGAAATAGGAGAGGGCTAGGTATTGTATTTCTTGGTATTTGTGGTATTCTTGGACCAAAGAAGTCCCTTTATCTTTGACATTTTAAACTTTTGACTTTCCTTGCAGAATTGAAAATGTGCCCCTAGCTTCTACTTTGTTAGCTCCTTTCTTTATGTATTAAGGTTCCATTCCTTAAGTGTCTTTTTATAACACCTCAGGGACTCATCTCTTCTAGACCTAGAAGAGATGTAAAAGACCCCCCCCTTTTACACTCCATATGCAAACCAATATACTTTGTATTTTTACTGATAAAATCTTGTAGTTGGTGTATTTGTCAGGGTTCTCTAGAGGGACAGAACTAACAGGAGAGATGTATATATAAAGGGGTATTATTAAGGAGTATTGATTTACACGATCACAAGGTGAAGTCCCACAATAGGCTGTCTCTCAGCTGAGGACCAAGGAAGCCACTCTAAGTCCTGAAACCTCTTAAGTAGGGAAGCCCACAGTGCAGCCTTCAGTCTGTGGTCAAAGGCCTGAGAGCCCCTGGCAAATCTTTGGTGTAAATCCAAGAGTCCAAAAACGGAAGAACTTGGACTCTGATGTTCAAGGGCAGGAAGCATCCAGCACGGGAGAAAGATGAAGGCCAGAAGACTCAGCAAGTCAAGTCCTTCCATATTCTTCTGCCTGCTTTTATCCTAGCAGAGCTGGCATCTGATTAGGTGGTGCCCACCCAAACTGAGGGTGGTTCTGCCTCTCCCAGTCACTGACTCGAATGTTATTCTCCTTTGGCAACACCCTCACAGACACACCCAGGAACAATACTTTGCATCCTTCAATCCAATCAAGTTGACAGTCAATATTAACCATCACAGTTGGCAAAGATAAATTGTCTCTTGAATTAAGTTAAGTTTATAACTATTTTAAAGAATAATAGTTACAGGTCTGAGACATGGGCTATTTACTCTGATTTCTATACAATAGATTATCAATATTTTCTTTGTGGATCTTAAAAGTGAAATAATTACCACTATAAACGCACTGAATTGCTGTAGAATTTGACTTTATCATTCAGCCATTTAAAAAAAATCAGTTTTCAAATCTCCAAATTAAATTAATTAAAATGTTTAGTTGCTTTTCATTTTATAAATTCAATGATAATTAGTCTAATCACTTATTCAACAATTAAACTACAACAGAAATGAATTATTCAGAGTTTCATATTCTTTGTAAAGGCATAAATTTTCTAAGTACACTTCAACTCAACTCAACAAAAAATCAGCCCAAAATGCAGGAAAGCAAATGAAGACATGAAAAGTTCTGATGATCAGTGAGGCCTGTTTTCATGCTTAATTTCACTTTTATATGTCAAAGAATGGGTTTCATCATGATATTTCACTCCAAGGAGAGCATTAATTTCTCATTATAAAGGTATCTGATATAATAATGTATTGACATAATTAATTGGTAGAGTTAATATAAAGAGATTGTCCATTGCTAAAATGGACTAATGAATGTCTCAACTCAAGAACACATGCAGACAGCTAGGAATAGCTCTCTAGTTTTGTGAGCCACCTTACCTGCTCAGGCTTATATATATTCCCTTTCTCGCTTGAAAGGATAAGAAGTCTATTTGCTGAAAGCTGAAGTCCATTTGCTGCTGGCAACTTGCCATGAGAACTGGGAAAGTCACTCTCCAGGCTTGCTTCCTAGCTGTTAATTTAAGAGCTTGGACTAAGCCATGGCTAGAATGTCTTCTGGTTTCAAGATTTTAGGAGTCCATAAGCATTAGAGTTTCAGCCTTGCTTTGAAATAAAGTATTTTACTTTATCAAGTAAGAATTACACTGTATATGTATACCTATTGAAAAGCAAGCGATGAAAAGAAGAAAATGGTATGATTAACATGTTAACAGTATTGGTGGGGCAAAGGTGGTGGAAACCCAGGTTTTCTAGCCCTCCTGGTCACCTCTAATTTAATATTTAAATCAAAAGAACTTGCTTGAGTCCTTATTCTGCTTACATGAGAAACTAAAGCCCTTACTTCTGATTTCATTGAGTTATTAGTCTCTCATCTCACCTCATTCAGCTATTCCCTTCTTTCATCATTGCATTGAATCCAAATGTGGAATAGCATTCTTTTTCATTGATATTTTCCACCAAACCACAAATGTAAGGTAATTACATGTACTAGACTATTACTGAAGTGTTGGGCTCAACATACAGCTAAGCTTAGCAGGCTGCTTGCACTTTAATTCTTTGGAAGTGCTTGGCCAATCCCACTACTGAAAAGTCACAAACCAGAGACCCCTCTCACAACTGCCCTCCTCATCTCCCATACCTCCAGAAGCTCCCAGCGTCTCTCACTTTATTGTACATAACTGTTTAGCTCTGTTTCTCAATCGGGCCATCAGCGTGTTTCTTTTCACAGCTGATGATGGTGTTAACATGTAGATAACTAAACAAAGACGTTTCCATATGAGGAATTCTGCCTCTCTTGGTTACATGTTTTTTTTTTCCTTATAAGCAAAGTGGGAGGGCAAGGTAGGAAAGAGTGAGCAGGAGACATGGAGGTGGCTTGGAAAGAAGGAGGCCAAGAAAGGGAAATATTGTCCTTGAGTTGCCCACCACTGGCAGCATCCTGTGTTGAGGGTTTTACAAATATTATCCCAGTCAATCATCTCAATAATATAATCTACCTATGAAGTAGGTTATGTAATTGTCCCTCATTATAAAGATGAGGACACAGGTTTGGAGAGGTTAACTTGCTCAAGATCATATTGCTATTAAGGGGCAGACCTGAGATCTGAATATAGGCAATCTTTTTGCTTAATCACTGTAAAATGCTGCTTTGTCTATTATGCCAGTGTGGCACATACATTATTGCATTTTATTCCTGTAAGCTATGTGCAATATTCATCATTTGTTTCTGAAAAGGAAACTTTTCCAAAGTCACACACAAAGTTAGGATGTAATGGCACCAGAAGTCAAACCCACCTTGCTCAACTCCAAAGTCTATGTGGCATGATAGGCTTTCCACTGAAGATATTAATGTACCTATACTTTTACTTGAGTTTAACAAGCAGAATTTATAATAATTTTATTAAAAATTTTGCAAGGTTTTATAATTAATGTCACAGATTTGATGCTTAAGAACATTAAGTTTACAGTGTAAACAATAGAAAGAAAAGGAGAAGGAATGCTTCGAAGAAGATGAAAGAAAACACCTTTAGATAGTAAAGATACCACTGGGCAAGAAATACAAATGGTTGGGATTGCGAGGTACTAGTACTCTAATTTCAGGATTTTAAACCCATGGATTCTGGTAGGAAACATCTTACTGTGTGCTTTAACTTGTTGAAAATTAACTGGCAAGTATGAAACATACATTGTTGTCATTTTAAATGTTGCAACTAAAATACAGAGTTTTTACTGTCTTTTGAAATTAGAATGCACACAGAAACATTTTACACATAAAAATTACAGAAAAGGGTGACAGGCAATTTGAGTCTGTTCTTAAAGAGTAGCCCACCAGAGAAACGAAAAGAATTTAGAACCAATAGACTCAAATGCATCGGGGCCATCCCAGTGAATGCTTGAGTCCCTTGTTTTGAAGTACCTGGCATGTGTGTGTGCAGCCTCCGCTTGGTCCCCTCTGTGGACAGAGAACTCTGTTTTGTCTTAGGCTGTCGTGAGTATTAGAAAATTCAGTGCAGTGGTCAAATGTGTTTCCTGATATATTCTGTTGATTTTGGATTTTGCTTAATGAAACAGGGGAGAATAAATTTATCCCGCTCTGTAGTGTTGGTTTAAATCCTTCTTTTTTTGAAATGTGGTCTTGCTCTGTTGTCCAGGCTGGAGTGCAGTGACACAATCACAGCTCACTGCAGTCTTTAACTCCTGGGCCCAAGTGATCCTTCTGCCTCAGCCTCCTGAGTTGCTGGGATTACAGGCTGAGACACCGTACCTGGTTCCTAAATCCTTTTTAAAAGGGAGGGAATGTGGTCAAATAGAAATGATGTTAGACTTGGGTCTCAGGGCCAGTTGTACGATACCTGAGGATCTGTTCTCTTGGCTGTTCTCTTTGCCCATCTCATGGGGTTGCTTTGAGTCAAGTGAGAATAAATATGAAAGTGTCTTAGTAACAGCAGCTGATAGCTGTTCTTTATGGTGTATAAAATTAGTGCAGACAATGCTCTAAATGTAAGCAGATAAGTCTAGAGTTCAGCAATTCAGAAATTTTAATTACACAAGAATTGTCAAGACATGGACATTGTGGGCATAAGTTTGTCTGTGTGGGGATGAGGGTGGGTTCCGGTTGTCAAAGGTCTGACACCAGAAGAGGGAACACATGCTCCAATCTACCTGCAGATGGGTCAATCCTTCTGTGGGTGATGCTCCCAGGCAAGGCTCTCTGTCCTTAGCCTGATTCCCTTAAGCGTTGTCGTCCTGATCTGATTCCAGCAGGTGGATTGTGACTATAGGACTCTGCCTGGTTTTGTCCACCTTTTCCGCAGTGAGACTTTAATCCCCACATGAGGGTGAAGGGCCTGACCTATCGAGCAGCTTTCGGAGACTCAACCAACATCTGCCTACCTCCTGCCATTGGTGGCTTAGTTTTCTTAATACTATGTTCTGCTTTTGGATGGGTTTCACCTAATACCAAACCATTTTCTAAACAATGCTTCAGGTTTTTAAACTTCTGAGATTCTATGTCTCAGACCACTGGTCCTCAAAATATATAGTCCCTGAATCAGTAGTATCATCATCCCCTGGGAACTTGTTAGAAAGGCAAGTTTTGGGGCCCCAGTCCAGATCTACTGAATCAGAAACTCTGAGGATAGAGTCCAGAAGTCTGTATTTTAACAAGCCCTTCAGGGGATTCCAATGCTGATTAAGGTTTGAGAACTCTGTCTTCAACTGTCTGATTGCCCTCTGTGCAGGCAATTTAGGCCATATCACCTCCTCCTACTCCCTGTCCTAGTCACAGAGAAGAGTTTCTGCTTGATGTCAGCTTGCACTGCATTTCTACCAGCCTGTAGTTAAAATTCATCGAAAGGACCACCACTGTATCTATATATAAATAGTCTAGGTTAACAACAACAAAAAAGAATCATAAAAAGAAAAGTAAATAGCCTCGGTTAAGAGTACCACAGGGGCATGTTGACCCACATATTTTGATGCTATAATTTACATATGTCCATCCTGATCTGAATTAACTGGGCACTTTTATTGCAATGACAAATAACATACAGTTCTTTCAAAAATGAAAGAAATGCCACTGAAGATGTTGGACTTGGGGTGACGGGGCACAAAGGGCGGGAAGTCAGTTAGGATAATAGCCTATTTCACACGTAGGATAACTTTCCTGTACTTTCTTCTTTTCTCCTCTTCATTTTCCTTCTTGTTGTGTTTTTCTTTCTTCTCACAGGAACAGATGAGTAGTCTGACAGTGTTATTAGCCAATGAAAAAAAAGAGAACATTACCTTATTTATAGACTTTGGGCGTTAATATCCAGAGGTTTAAATGTGAAAGCTAAGGTGGGGCTTCATGAGTTTTACTTAATTTCCTCAGGAATAACAAAGTGGGAGCTACAATACGTCTTTGTTTAGCTGCTATGGTTTTCATTAAATTTAATTAAGTCTCTCAGAAGCTTTAAATTTAGGCAACTTCAAAATGCAGGTGGCTTCTGTTAAATGTAATTATATTCACTTTATAGCTGCCATGGTTTGGGAAAGCTGAGCTGTCAGACTTCAAATCTTTAAGTTCACCAGTGCTTTGGTTTCAGAATCCATTGCCAAGCAAAGCTCTGATTTCCCTCCCTCCCTCCCTTCCCTTCTTCTTCCTCTACCTTCCTCCTCCCTCCTTTTCTTTCTTCCCCCTTTCCTCCCTCCCTTCCTTCTTTTCTCCCTCCTTCCTTCCTTTCCCTTTTGCAGAAGGCTGAGGCTAATATGAATCTAGCAAAAGCTTACAACCTCACTAATGAATTGAGGTCAACACTTCAGAGGTTAGTTTTCCCAGAGGTATTCTAAGCCAGTCTGGTTGACCAGCAGGGCAGGTGTATGAGGCAGGCAGGGGTCCTTGAGTTTAGTAGATTATCTGTCCAAAAAACCAAGGGGCCACAAGTCTGGCAGGGATGAGAACAAATGTCTGGCACTACCTTAACGGCAACCACCACTGCCAGAGTGGACGGGGACTTACCTGCACGGAGCTCCCCCTCACCTTCTGTTTAATCCCTTTTCCTTTGATCCAAGTACATCCTTTTTATTTTTAGATTTAGAAAGGAGTTAGTGCTAGTTTCTTGTGAAGTTAGTACAATAACATTGCAGAAAGCCTCTGATCAGTGTTTCCCAAATGACAAATTGAGTCACAAAAAGTAACTTGCTCAAGGTCACACAAAATAGAATCTCAGTTTTCTGAACCCCCATCTATGTGCAGTCCTGCAAATTGAAGTGGACTTAGGGAGTAGGAGGAGGAGGATGAGGAGTTATTAAAGAGCTAGAGTGTGCAAAACTTTTTTCAGGATCCAACATTTTCATATGACAACAGTTCCTCCTCAGAGATCCCAGAACAATTGTATTTTCTGTAATTGTGCTGAAGTTTCATCTCAGCATTTCTCTCGCTTACCTAAGAGCATATTATATCATTGTAAAGGCAATGAGAGAAGGTTGTCATAAGCTTGATGAAGTTCAAATATTTTTGTATTCTTGATATCAACTACATTTCCCTGTGTCTGAACGTAGATCATCTAGGTCAATGCAATTTATTTGCAGGTAAACAATTTTCTTTTAAAGTTGCAAGCAGATTTCTGTACTACTTTTGTACACTTTATTTAATTCCAACTGTAATCTGGCACACATTTAATGACATGCATAATTGTTATTGTGAATTGCGATCATTGGGGAAAAACGGCAAGGAGTTGAATAAACTGTTTAAATTGGTGGTATTTCTATACAGCTAAGCAAATCAAATGTTTAAGTTTTGTTTCTCTTTGATATTTGTTCAATATCTATAATCAGCATTACTATAATTGATTTTTTCAATATTATCAATTTTTCTTTTATTCATACAAAATAAAAACATTTCTCTCTAATTCAGGATTGAATATGGACTAGGTATTGATGATATCAAGGAATTTTATTAAGTATAGTAATACAATTCTATTTTATTTTGGTGTTCTAATTATGTAAAAAAAAATCCTCATGTTATATAAATGCATACTGAATTATATAGCATCGAAGTGATATGATAGTTGTTTATACTACTCTCTCTACTTTTGTGCATATTTGAACACTTTCATAATAAAAAGTTAGCCCCTCATATATGTGCATGCTGTAATGCAGAGCATGGATCGAATCCACGCATATATGAAGGTCCATTCATGGCCCCTGTATTCAAGATGGCAGTCAGTGCTGGCTCTCCCATAGCCCCTTCTTAGGGCTGTTCTGCTCAGGTTCTTTTTTTTTTTTTTTTTTTTTATGCAGAATAATTCTTAGGTTCCCATCACCCAGGCTCTTGATATCTACAATTTAACACTCAGTTATCTTCCATAACACCGTGACTTCCAGGACATAGCATAGTTAGGTAAAAGGCCCTACTGTGGCCTTAGACCAAAGCTATGTTTTCCAATTCTGTTTACCAGAGCCTCTCATTTAGGGAAATCACTTGGCATTTGTGTCACCTAGCAAAGGCCATTGACAGAGTGACCTAGGGAAGCCTGAGAAATGCCAGTGCTACTTCCCAGTTTTTGTGACAACCAGAATGACCCCCAGATGTCCAAATTGGCCCAGGCCCCAGGCATGTGGGTAGCTAGTTCTGGGGTGGGTAGGGCCGAGAGGATGGGAAAGAAGGAGCAGTCTCTGCACTCAGACTGAGCCTCTGTGAAAGCTGGGATCCTCATGCTGGGGAAGGAAGGGTTCCAGTCCCTCAAGCTGTGTGTATGGCATGCCATTTTCCCCTGGCTCATGCCTTCCACCCACCGTTTCCCCCTCCATCTCCAGAAAATCATTAAGTGCTCCCTGCACATTTTCCCTTCATCTACTTGCTGGTGGGTAAAATGCCTGTAAGGAGAGAACACATTTTAATCTGCAATCATTGATGAACTGTATAAAAGCAAACACTAGTTGAAACGAAGCATCGGAATTCCTTTGCCCTGAAGGCTCATCAGTCCTCAAGTATTTAGTGGTGATATCAGAGCTTCTCCTAAAGATAGGGAAAGAAGGTGGTGGGGATGGTTTGTGGATTTTCTTCTAGAAAGCAGAAGAGGCTGCTCTGACTCGCTCTCCTCTGTGGACTCAAAAAGATGGTTCTCACTTCTCTGGCCCTTTTTGCCTAAGGCAAGGAAGACCTGAGGGGAAGCCCGAGGTGTGCTTTTGAAGCACAGAGGATCCTTGCTATATTTGGCCTATGGAAATAAATGTTATTGCTTTGGAGTGTGATGTTTTCCTTTCTCCAAATGAGACTGGGGAGTGGGTCTCAGAGCTTCGGAGAAGGCAAGTGTAAATTAGGAAGGCCGGCACATGTTCTCTTTGTACTTAGGTGCTAGGATGGTCACCTCATTTTGATATTGTAACAATTGAGTTTTTCTCTCTGGTTGTGTTGTATAGAGACTGAGGTTGCATACATAAAACAGCTGAGCCATGATTCCTAATACGGGTGCTTGTGTTTTTAAATTCTTGCTCTTTGCCATAAATTAACTGTAATTGTTAATGTGCTTTGATTTGTCTTAAGCTGTGCTTGTTGTGAGAAGATAATTCAGAAAGAATTTTTAAAATTTTAAAATTTCGATAGCTTTGGGGATACAAGTGGTTTTTGGTTACACGGATGCATTCTATAGTGGTGAATTCTGAGATTTTAGTGCACCCATCACCCAAGCAATGTATGCTGTATCCAATATGTAGTCTTTTATCCCTCAGCGCCCTCCCCACATCCCCATGCTGAGTCCCCAAAGTCCATTATATTACTCTGTATGTCTTTGCTTCCTCACAGCTTAGCTCCCACTTAGAAGTGAGAACATAAGGTATTTGATTTTCCATTCCTGAGTTACTTCACTTAGACTAATGGCCTCCAACTCCATCCAAGTTGCTGCAAAAGACATTAATTCATTCCTTTTCATGGCTGAATAGTATTCCATGGTGTTATATACCACATTTTCTTTATCCACACGTTGGCTGCTGGACACTTAAGTTGTTTTCATATCTTTGCAATTGCAAATTGTGCTGCTATAAACATGAGTGTGAATGTGTCTTTTTATGTAATGACTTCTTTTCCTTTGGGTAGATACCCCCAGTAGTGGGATTGCTGGGTTGAATGGTAGATCTACTTTTAGTTCCAGAAAGGATTTTTTTCTTTTAATTAAGATTACCCATGACTACTAACTGAGTTATCTTACATACATACGGAATTAGACACAAGGTAATCAGCACATAATTTTCCTTCATGACCAAAATAATAGTGCCTTGTACAAAATATCCTTTGTGCCAAGGACTGTAACAGAGCGTAAGCTATATTTTAAGTGTACTTGTAAATGGCTTGAAATGAGAAGGGATAAATTAAGTTGGCTATAAAGGGGACATGAGTCTCAGCCACATTATGCTTACTCCTGTCCTTCTGCAGTCCCCATTTCAGACATGAATTCATTGAGGACATGTTGTACCCCTCTGAATTGTTCACAAGCTATTAAAGTATTTGCAGTGGTGAAAGGTAATATCAGACACTTCCCCTCCCTATGATTTTGGAGATGTTTTAAGATGTGCAGGGACTTACTGAATTGCTAATTAGTGTTGAACTCTTAAAAGGCTTATGCTACAGAGGAATCATGACCCGGTGAGCAGTTTTATCTGCCTTTAGAAAGCATGATGATATTTTTCTTCACTAGGCTTTCATCTGAGTCAGAAATCATGCAACAATAATATTGTGATACTGAGACAAGGGCAGCAATAGTCCAGTAGGGAAGCAGGGGGAATCTGGAAAATTCTGCAAATCCAGGCAAGGGAGCAGGATCTGGAATCCAGAAGGCCAGGGAATCAGCAGCAGTGACTTTAACAAGTGATCATGAAATCTATGACCTCTAGATTTGGCACAGACTGCAAATGGGTTCTTGAAGGTTTTAGCTATTTAGAAGGACTTTGTGGACACAGAACCAGCAGCATCATTATCTAGGCACTAGTTATAAATGCAAGTTCTTTTGCCAAGATCAGAACTACTGAATTGGCAGTCTGTTTTATGTGTCCAGGTGATTCTGATGCTTGCCCACGTTTAGGAGATGCTAGTGTACATTCCTTCAGTGGATCCCAGCAAAAGGAATCTAGCCCTGGGATTTCCAGAACTCTTGGTGAGTGGTGAAGATTAGAGCTTGGTTTCTAAGCCCTAGGTAGTGAATGAGTGAATAGAAGGTTGAGTTTTGGTGGCTGAAGTTGGCCACAAATCCAACAACAAAATTTCTTTTTGTAAAAATCTGGGAGATATTTTTCCTCTTCAGTATGAAATATTCCTGAACCTAAGAAAGAAAGTACTGGCTTAAGAAGGAAAGGGGAAAGAGAGATTCTGGGAAACACCAAGACACAGACCTGACTAATGGTTATGAAGTTGACAATATGAAAAGGGAATTTATTCGATGAGAGTAAATACAATTTTGTATCAAAATGAAGCACATAAAATTAAATATGGATGGAAATTCAACAGTCAAATTGTTGAATTTCAGTAGAGGTAGTTTCCATTAGTAGAAATCACATTTTTATCTCCATACCAGCTCATAGACAACATTAATGGTAGAAAAGAGTAATGGGATTTTTAGTCATTTACCCTTGAATCAGTTATATTACAGGTCCATGGCTGGGAATCTGATGGCACAAGGATTAAATATGAAACCCCTCTTGCATACCATTATACACGTAATGTTGTTCTTCACATTCAGGCTGATTCATTTGGTAATGTAAGGAATTCCAACTGGAGTATGGACTTTTACGAATGTTTTCCTTCATTGGTGAAACCAGCATTTATTAAGTGGCTGTGATGTGGGTAATGGGTAAGAATGTTCTCTCCCTTTCTCCAAGGAAAAATTCATGTGAACAATAGTAAGCTATTTGACTACAGGTTTACATAGGAATAAAAAGGATGCAAAAGTAAAGGCAAACAAACAAGAAAACCTGACCTCAAGACAAACTCTAAGCTTTTGAAAATGAGAGCTTTTTTGTATGAAGGAGAAACCATATCTAAAACTAAAAATACCACTTTGTAGATGCTTTGCCTTTGGGATATGGGGCACTTAATTTTCTAAAATGACTTTTTTCCTTCTATGTATATTAAATGCTGGACTAATTATTCCTTCTGGAGCATACTTTTAGGCTGAATTGATTCCCTATCATGACTGCTCTGAAATAGTGAACACACAAATTGCTTTTTAGAAGGCTGGATATAATATCAGACACGGACTAAGAAAGGATTCCTCAATTCTTCATATGTACACTTTATGACTTATTCTTCTCATCATGTGCTTTAGAAATTAAACATAAATCAGATTTTCATGTCATTTTTATAAACAATAGTCTTTGAATCTTTTAAAATAAAATACATGCTTTCTGCTACTAGATGTCTAGAAAAAAAATGGAGTAATGTTTCTTCCTTGGAGCTCTAGTAAAGATTCTTTTATGTTAATGTTCTTTTTAACAAATGAAGCTTCAGGGTAAAAGTCCATTCAGCAACACCAATAGGAAATAAATGACAAGCAACAAACCGTAATTAGAAATGTAGTCAGAAAACAAGGCTAGATCTTAACTGAGATCTGCTTTTTAACCTTGTAGAACATAAACACACACATATATATTTACCATGTGTAGTTATATCTATATCTATCCATCCATATCCATATTCCTCTCTCTACATATATATATACACACACATACATATATAGTTATATATACATACACACACGCATACATATATAGTTATCCAACTAGGTAAAGTTACCTTTACCTTTTCCCATAGCAGGCCAAAATATTTGCGCTTTACAGTATGGGATCAAAACCTTCATTATATTTAAGCAATGAGAATATAAAAGATTTAGACACTGGAAGGCAGGAAGTGGGATAAAAATTAAAATGAAGGGAAGAGGGTCTAATATTTCAACAATAAACCAAGTGTTTCTATATATTATATGATTTTCAAGGCAATGCTTTAGGGATAATATCTTCATTTTATAGATGAAGTATAGAGGGATCAAGAATATCCTCAAGATCATAGACTAAAAATGGGGATTTATTGAAGAAATCTGTAGCAAAGGCAAGTCTTTGGCATCGGGACAACAAAATCCAGGGAATGCCAGAGCACTAACGGGGTGAATAGTTGATAAAAATATTTCAGCGCTGACCTGTGCCTTTGGTCATGTATCGCTCTGATTTCTTTTTTTTTTTTTTTTTTTTGAGACAGAGTCTCGCTCTGCTGCCCAGGCTGGAGTGCAGTGGCGTGATCTTGGCTCACTGCAAGCTCCGCCTCCCGGGTTCATGCCATTCTCCTGCCTCAGCCTCCCGAGTAGCTGGGACTACAGGCGCCCGCCACCTCGCCCGGCTAGTTTTTTTGTATTTTTTAGTAGAGACGGGGTTTCACCGTGTCAGCCAGGATGGTCTCGATCTCCTGACCTCGTGATCCGCCCGTCTCGGCCTCCCAAAGTGCTGGGATTACAGGCTTGAGCCACCGCGCCCGGCCTATCGCTCTGATTTCTGACCCTCCAGACTCGCAGGGCTGATGAATACGATCTCAGGAGATTGCCTCCTCCTGATGTGCTGTGCTTCCCTAAGAGTTTTCACATAACAATCTTGTCTGGAGGAGTTGCTCAGCTGTGCTTCTATAGGGCCTGGGATTCTTCTCTGGACCTCATCAAATTCCCTCTCTTTAAATTCATTGTTATCCAAATACAAAAGTGTGATAAAGGCATTTTCAGGCATACAAGTCCTCAGATGGTTTGCCATTGTGAACGTGTACATTGAAAACATTTGGGGAGGAAATATTCAAGTGAGAAGAAAAACACATTCAGCATATGGTGCAAGAGATCAAGAGGAAAGTAATAAAATAGCTTGGTGAAATGTATATGTCTTACAAAAGATATGGGAGGAAAAGAAAGAGAAAAAGTATATTTGTAACAATCCAGATTAAAATTCTAGGCAATAACAACATAATAAATGGTGGGCATTGGAAAACAAAAGGAGATGAGTACTTGTCTTGTGAAGGGGATGGTGTAGCTTTTGATAACTTTAATAAATTGGTAGGTTTAAATAATGTGTAAATGATGAATCTTAGGTTAAGTGCATTCACTATAAGAATAAAGGTAGGGCCAGGAGTGGTGGCTCATGCCTGTAATCCCAGCACTTTGGGAGGCCGAGGTGGGCGGATCGCCTGAGGTCAAGAGTTTGAGACCAGCCTGGCCAACGTGGCAAAACCCCATCTCTACTAAAAGTACAAAAATTAGCCGGCATGGTGGTGGGCACCTGTAATTCCAGCTACTCGGGAGGCTGAGGCCAGGAGAATTGCTTGAACCTGAGAGGCGGAGGTTGCAGTGAGCTGATATGGCACCACT
Organism: Theropithecus gelada; assembly: GCF_003255815.1. Lineage (NCBI taxonomy): Eukaryota > Metazoa > Chordata > Mammalia > Primates > Cercopithecidae > Theropithecus > Theropithecus gelada. The sequence continues at coordinate 116,087,405 of NC_037673.1, forward strand.
GCACTCCAACCTGGGCAACACTATGAGACTCCGGCTCAAAAAAACCAAAAAACTAAAGGTAGATGTTTAATTTTATGTCAGCAGAAAAAGCTTAATGCTTAAAAGACAGAAGGAAAAGAGAAATAAAGGAAGGTATGATAAAGAGTAACTGTTAGATTAGATGAAAGAAACATCATAATGTATAAATAATCAGAGTATATGTAAATGGTTGAAGCCAACCATCTAAAAGACAATAGACTCAAATTTGATTAAAAAAAACTCTGTCACTTAAAAAAATACAAAGTTTGAAAATAAAAGAATGGAAAAAGATGTACAATGAAAGAGAGTCACAATGTTCACATTTGACAAAACAAGAACTAAAGGCATAGGGGGTTGTTATATTCTGGCAAACCAACGATGAGAAAAGACACTGTAATGACCACAAACATATACACTCAATAACATAGCTATAAAAGCAAAAATGGACAGAATTTCAGGCAGAAATAATGAATCAGGACTTGTAGCTGTAGATTTTAACACACCTCTCTGGCAGCAGGTTCTTTGATTTCATTTGAGCTATTTGTGCTAATAAGGATACAAGATCAGTATACAGAAGTTAATTGTATCTATACAGTAGGAATGAGCAAACCAAAAATGAAATTAAGAAAACAATCATTGCATATTATGTACGGATATCAAAATATATATGTCCTCAAAATACATCCCACTATTATATATCAGTTAAAAAATCAATAAAAATTCATTAAAAACCTGCCAACAAAAGAATAAAATACTTAGGAGTAAATTTAACCAAACAATTTCTAGCCTTGTACAGTGCAAACTAGTAAACATCATTCAAGTAAATTAAAGTGGACCTAAGTAAATGAAAAGACATTCTATGTTCATAGACTGAAAGATAATATTATTAAGACAGCAATATTTCTCAAACTGGTCTACAGATTCAATGCAACTCCTATCAAAATCTCAGCCACTGCTTTTGCAGAAATGGAGAACTGCTCCTTAAATTCATATGGAAATGCAAGAGAGCCAGAATAACCAAAACAAAAAAAGAATAAAGTTGTAGGACTCATGCTTCCTGATTTCACAATTTACTACAAAACTACAAAATTCAAAACTGTGTGGCACTAGCATAAGGATTATATATATAGATCAATGGAATAGAATTGAGAGTCTAGAAATAAACCCATACATCTATAACTGATTTTACATAAACAGTTTTTATTTTTAGGTTTTGTGGAAACCAGTTGATTTTTGGCAAGGGTACTAAGTACAATCAATGGGGAAAGAATAGACTCTTTCACAGATGATGCTGGGACAACTGTTTATCCATGTGTGAAAGAATGAAGTTGCACCCCTACTTCACACCATACACAAAAATTAAAAACAAGATGGATTAAAGACCTAAATGTAAGAGCTGAAACTATAAATCACTTAAAAGAAAACATAGGTGCCGGGTGCGGTGGCTCACCCCTGTAATCCCAGCACTTTGGGAGGCCGAAGCAGGTGGATCATGAGGTCAGGAGATCGAGACCATCCTGGCTAACATGGTGAAACCCCGTCTCTACTAAAAATACAAAAAATTAGCCGGGCATGCTGGCACGTGTCTGTAGTCCAGCTACTTCGGAGGCGGAGAAGGAGAATCGCTTGAATCTGAGAGGCAGAGGTTGCAGTGAGCCGAGATCCCGGCACTGCACTCCAGATTTTGTCTCCAAAAAAAAAAAAAAAGAAAAGAAAAAGAAAGAAAACATAGGCATAAATCATTATATCCTGGGATAAGGCAATGATTTTTTAGATATGATACCTAAAGCACAGGCAGCAAAATAAAAAAATAGATAAATTGAACTTCATAATATTTTTAAAATTTTAAAAATTGTGCTTCAAAAGAAACTATTAAAAAAATTTAAAAAAAACTGAGAAAATGGGAGAAAATATTTGCAAATCCCATATTTGATAGAAGTCTGGTGTTCAGAATATATGACTAACTCTTATAACTCAACAATAAAAACACAAATGGACACAAGTTGGAATAGACATTTCTCCAGAGAAGATATACAAATGCCAATAAGCATGTACAAAGCTGCTCAACATCCTTAGTTATTAGAGAAATGCAAATCAAAGTCATAATGAGATGCCACTTCATATCCACTAGAATGTGGAAAAATTGGAACCCTTATTCATTTTACTGGTGGAAATGTAAAATGATGCAGTCACTGTGGAAAAGATTGATAGTTAAAAAACATAGATTTACCATATGATTCAGCCATTTGACTCCTAGGTATATATTTAAGAGAATTAAGAACATATTTCCACGTAAAATCTTGAACATGCATGATCAAAGAATACTATTCATAATAGCCACAAAGGGGAAACAACCCAAATGTTCATCGACAATAAATAGGTAAACAAAATATGGTGTATCCATGCAATGAAATATTTCTTTCTTTCTTTTTTTTTTTTTTTTTGGTGTGTTGTTAATTATTTATTTAAAGGTGATCTTATATAATAGAAAAGGTATTATTTGTAGTCTCCTAGAGAATGTTACTATGCAAATGCTGGCCAAAAGGCAGACAAGTATGTCAACAATAATTACCAAGTAAACAAAATAATATGTCTACAAATACTTTTTTTTTTTTTTTTTTTTTGAGACGGAGTCTCGCTCTGTCGCCCAGGCTGGAGTTCAGTGGCCCGCTCTCAGCTCACTGCAAGCTCCGCCTCCCGGGTTCACGCCATTCTCCTGCCTCAGCCTCCCGAGTAGCTGGGACTACAGGCGCCCGCCACCTCGCCCGGCTAGTTTTTTGTATTTTTTAGTAGAGACAGGGTTTCACCGTGTTAGCCAGGATGGTCTCGATCTCCTGACCTCGTGATCCGCCCGTCTCGGCCTCCCAAAGTGCTGGGATTACAGGCTTGAGCCACCGCGCCCGGCCTACAAACACTTTTAAACACTAACAATCAGCCAGATGATCTAGAACCTTAAGTAATTATGCAATTTGAAAGCTATGTTCAAAGAAAAATACAGAGTTTAAGAAAGTCTAGTTCATTATCAGAAATAACCTACTGAGGAGACAAGAGTAGTTTTAAACATTTCTGTTTCAGGTTTTGAGATAATCAATCATTAATATAGGGACTTCTCAGAGAGTTTTTGCTCCATGCGAGTTTCCTATTTCTTTTTTCTTTTTTTTTCTTTTTTTAAAATTATACTTTAAGTTCTGGGGTACATGTGCACAACGTGCAGGTTTGTTACATATGTATACTTGTGCCATGTTGGTGTGCTGCGCCCATCAACTCGTCAGCACCCATCAACTCGTCATTTACATTAGGTATAACTCCCAATGCAATCCCTCCCTCCTCCCCCCTCCCCATAATAGGCCCCGGTGTGTGATATTCCCCTTCCCGAGTCCAAGTGATCTGCAATAAAATATTTCATACCATAAAAAGGAAGAAGCACTGAAATAGCTACAATATGGACAAACCTTGAAAGCATTATATAAGTGAAAGAAGCCAGACATAAAAGGCCACTTTTTGTATGACTCCATCTATGTGAACTATCCAGAAGAGGAAAATGCATAGAACCAGAAAGTAGATTAGTGGTTGTCAGGGGCTGGTGGGAAGAAGGGAATGGGAATTGATGACCAATGCATATAGGATCTCTTTTTGGGGTGATGAAAATATTCTGGAATTGGACAGGGGTAATAGTTACACAATCTTGTGAATATACTAAAACCCACTGAATTGCACAGTTGAAATAGTGAGTTTTATGGTCTGTGAGGCTAGTTCTAAACATTTCACAATTACACATGACTGATTTTCTAGAACAAAGATAGAGAACTAATAAAACCGTAAATATTAATACATTAAAATGTTATTTCAATTTATTTAAACAAATTGAACCCCAGTGGGGTTCCCCTCCTTGTAACCCCAGCATTGGATTGTTCTACAGTAAGTTCTACCAAATATTCAAGGAACAGTTCATTCCTAACTCAGATATGCCAAAAAATGAAAGATAATAAAAACTACCTAGCTCATTTTAGGGATCTAGAGTAATAAATATGATTCTCAATGTGTGTGGGTGTGCCCCTCTGCCAAGATGTGTGGCTCCGTCAGCGCCAGCTGGACCTTGGAGCCTTCATGATGCTGATGCTCACTGTGCCCAGAGATGGGTCACAAGGTGCCAGGTCCTTTCCTTCTCCCCTGTCACTCGCCATTGCCCAGCAGATGAGAGCTCTATATGTTCAGAATTGGAGATTTAGGTTTCTGGGATAGCATCTATGTCATACAGGTATCTGAGTGTGGTTGAATGTGGTGGATGGGGACTGAATATCACACTGGAGCCTCCTGATTAGAAGAAACTGAGGCACATAGAAGAGGAGTGCACCTTTGCATGTGAGGCTGGGAGATGAAAAGAGACACATAGAGCCTGGTTATTTACCAAATGTCTGAGTTGGAAGTGACTGCAGAGATCACCATGTCGGTTTCTGGGCCACTGCAGGTGTCACTTCTCTCTGACCAGACTAAGTGAATGTCCTCTTCCCTGGGGTGAGGTCACAACTACTTGGGAGCTACTCCCTCCCAAGATAGCTGGGTCAGAAAGTCCTTCCTTGGACTGAGTAAATCTACTTCCCTGGGGGTGTTCCCTGTGAACATGAACAGATTGAGCTACTATGGGAAGGGGAACATCAACTGGCTGGGAAGAAATAAGGACTTCATAATTTAAGGGCGTAGGTTACCCACCAAGTGCCAAGAAGGTGCTGGCTGCTACACAACAGGTACTTGAAACAGATGGAGGACGACCAAGACAGTAAGGGGTCTTGACTGGAGGGGTCAAAGGGCAGCTGGACTAGCTTTTTTCACATACAGCTGCTGTTGCTGGGTAGCATATGATATTAATGTGCTGGGAAAAAAATCCACACAAACCAGAGGCTTGTCTGTTATACTGATGTCATTTCTATATCAGCCCATGTATGGGAAGTCCTCCAAGACAGATTTAATCTAGGAATTAATTTATCCAAGAATATACATGCTCTCTGTGAAGAAAAGTTTAAAATATAAATAAAGGACATAGTAGATAATCTGAATAAATAGACATTTCATGCTCTTGGATAAGATGAGTTATGCAATAAGGGTTATTCTTCTATAATCTTTAATTCAACCCCAATAAAAATTCCAGTTGGACTTTTTTTGATGATCTTGATGGCATTTATCATAAAAATTTTACAGAATAATGAAAGTAAAAAATTAGTAAACCAATCTTTTTTTCTATTGTGGTGAACACGAGATCTACCTTCTTATCAAAATTGTAAGTGTCCAGTAGAATATTGCTAGCCTAAGTACAATGTTGTACAGCAGATCTCTAGAGTTATTTCATAGTAAGCCAGTTTTGAAAAAAGAAGAGTAAATAGGGTAACTTTCCCTTGAAGATATTAAGACAGACTACAAAGCAGCCATAGTACACAATAAAAAGTGTGACATTGGTGCAAGGACAACCAAATAGATCACTGAAACTGAATAGAGAGCTCAACAATGAATTCATATGGATTGGAAATTTATATAATAGGAAGGTGGCACCAAAGTGAACAGGGAGAGGAAGGATTTTGTAGTAAATGTTAGTAGAAAAACGGGCCCATTAAATGGAGTAAAAAAGATTGATCTTATCGTAACACCACATTATAAAAGTAGATTCTAGACGAATTAAAGATCTAAATGTAAAACTTAAAACTGTAGAGTTAATTAAAGAAAAATGTAGGATAATATCTTTGTGACTTTAAGATGGGGAAAGATTTAGTAAATAAAAATTCAAATGTAAAATCCGTAAGAAAGAAAAGTTGATTTTGATTATATCTGGGCAATGTTATTACAAAGATTAGAATGTCAATAGTCTGTAAGTAAAGTTTCTAATGCCAGCGAGGGACTAATACCTAGAACACACAGATAACTAAAATAACAAGAAAAAGGTACAAATCCTGGTGGAAAATGGCAAAGTATATGAAAAGAAAATTTACATATTACATACAAAATTTCTACAAGAACATTATGCAAATAAAAGAATGCTAGGGTTTGGTTTGTTTGACCCCTCTAAATCTCATGTTGAAATCTGTTATCCAGTGTTGGAAGTGGGGCCTAGTGGGAGGTGTCTGGGTTATGAGGGCAGATCCTTCATAAATAGATTAATGCCCTCCAGGGGGCAGGGTGAGTGAGTTCTTACTGTTCTCCTGAGAGCTGGTTGTTAAAAAGAGCATGGCATCTCTTCTTGTTTACCATGTGATTTCTGCATGCACCAGCTCTCCTTTTCCACCACTAGTGGGAGCAGCCTGAAGCCCTCACCAAAAGCAGAAGCTGGCACCATGCTTCATGTGTAGCCTGCAGAACTGTGAGCCAAATAAACCTCTTTTTAAAAAATAAGTTATCCAGCCTCATGTATTCCTCTATAGCAACACAGACTAATACAAATAATATACATTGTTATCTTTAAAGAGGAAAGAATATGCTAGTGGGGCATAGAGATTTAACAAATATGCATGTGAAAAAACAAAGGAAGTAATGAATAAATAAGAAAGGGGTTCTGTGTGAACCAAAGAACTGAGTCCTATTAACTGAGGAGTATAATTGCCTTACCCTTCTCCAATGGAGACACAAAAAGAAGAAAAGAGATGAAGCTGTATATGTCTCTTTTAAGCTTCAGGCCCACCCACCTCTTCCTAGTTTTATCTCTTTAGGCCATTTAAACATCTCCTTTTCGATAATTAGGTAACCCCAGAGGCTGTTCTTATGATTACCTAAATTAATGTATAAAAGACACCTGTCACTGAGTATATACTCAATACTGGCTTCCTCTTCCTCATTTTAATATTTTCTTTTTCATCTGCCTTTCATCTAATAGTTCTTTATTTGAAATCTTTCAAAACCCTTCACCACTGTGTTCATTCTCCTGTTTTTTATCCTTCTCTTTTGAAGTATGGTCACCTTAGTACCCTACTGAAGGTTTGTTTCTGGTGCATCCCTCTTCTGGAGATGGCACATCTGTGAATGCAGGCTGGGAAAACATGGGCAGTTTCAGCAGCCACATCACCACCCACCCAGCCTCCATCCCTACCCTTGAACTCTATCATGTAACTCATGCTGCTAAAGTCCTTTCTCTCCCATCCTCTCTTGGTGCGGTTGTTTCTTAGTCCTAAGTAAAAGATAGGATGTAGGTATCTGTTAGATTTTCATTAAATTTGACCTCAGATTTGCCCTCAGACTGTTCATTGTGTTATCAAAAAATTTCCTCCAGGTTTGTATCATTTCCAAATTTGATCAATATATCATGTAGATTTCTTGGGCAGAGCTAGGAAAAAATTGGCGAAAGTTACAGAAAAGCAGGTTTAGCCACAACATAAGGAAAGCCTTTAGTAATGAGAATGATTTTAGAATGGTCTTTAACAGGAACTAATTGTTACGAAGGTAGTCAATTCCTTGTCACCAGAAGTGCCCCTGATGTAGCTGCTGGATCAAGTCAGGCATTGGAGTCCAGTGGATCTTATCCCTCCCTCCCCTATATTGCTAGTTTTTAAAAAAAACTTCGCAGGACTTGCCCCTTAACCTCAGATATTTTTATTTCATTGATCTGGCATGGAACCAGACATCAGATTTCTTTTTTAAAGCTCCCAGGTGAATACAATATGGCTCCATAGATGAGAACATCTATTGTAAAAAAAACCATTAACGCCCAGGTTGGGAAAGTTGGGTCTGACAACCTGAAGTTTTTCCTTTTGCCTATGAGATTATGTATTTTAACTTCCTGTCTGGTACAAAGACAGGTGCTTAGTGCCTTTTTATGCTGAACTTTCCTCCCTGTATTTTCCCCTATGTCCACACCGGAGTTGTCTTTGTGAAAGGTGGTGTATGCTTTTACTTTGGGGTACTGAAATATTGTACTCCCTTTGAGATCAATGGCCTTAAAGTATTCTCTTACCCCCTCAAACTGGAAATCGCAGCACTTTCTCCAAAGGGACAATTTTCTGTAGAAGAAGCTATTTAAATTAGCAGCACAAGATTGAAGACAACACATTTAACTGTGAAAAGGCCATCCACAGTAGTCTTAAGTATAAGGTTTTATTTTATTTTATTTTATTTTTTGGTCCATATGTTGAACTGGTTTAGAAAACCCCAGATTCTTGTTAACTTTGACAATTGGAAAAGCCATTAGGGGATGATTACAAGAGCTTCCGTCTATAGGCGCTTGTTAATTATCTGCATCCTGCAGGGAAGAGAATGAGGTTGCGAGGAAAAGGGGAACAAGAACAGAGAGAAATCAGCTGCAGAACTCCAGCCTGAAGTCCTCTCATCAGCGCTGGCTTCTTGTTTTTCTGAAGAGTGAACTTTTCATGAAATTTGAGTCCTCAGGTTCCTCTTTGTCCTTTCAGACTCACTATCTGCTCTTTCTGCCTTTTTAACTTCCCCGAGGGTAGATGGGCAGGCTGCTCTCCTGTGACACGGTGCCATTTTTTAGAGTTAATTCTTATGTCTTTTGCTTCCTTTCAGGAAAATGTTCAGTGCTTGACATTATAACAGGCTCCTTAAATACCTGTGAGAGGGTAAAGTTCACTAAAACAGAATCCGTTGCTTCTGGTTGAATAGCAATAATTCTTGATCCAGAATCTTAACCTTCCAACTATTAAAATGTTAAATGTAAACAGACTCTTATGTTGCCTTAAATAAATGCCTTCCTTAAAAAAACAAGAACAAAAACAACTCTTTCTCAAATTAATTTTCCCAGATAGTTTCATGGATTTCTCTCCTTAACCTGACAATTGGCCAAACAGTATTTACTCCTAAATACTGTTTCTAAATTCTTGTTTCAGCACAATGGGATGCATGAGGGTATATTTTTTAAGGCACAAAGAAAATTTATTTGCCTATGATCTCATTAATGGGTGTTTATTACCCCCCTGGAGCCACAGTTGCTGTGTCATCCCAAGGCTGGAATTCTGGATGAAGAGGAGGAGCCTTTTTGGGGTAGAACCTGAAGGATGGGGACAGGGCATTCATTTATTCATAAAATTATATGCTTTCCTTGGACACATAGAAAAAATCAAAAGTTCATGTTTATGCAGATAATTTTTAATTCATATGCTTTTTTGGGAACATAAAAAATGATGCATATATAAAACAAAAGAAGTACCATGCCTCAACTGCATGCTTTCAGAATGTTGACTGATGTGTAGTGTCAAGCAGGCTTCTCGAGAAAAAAACCACAACGATGAACAGAATCGGTGAGGAATTTTAGTTTTGGCTTAGCTCTTCTTGACACCCAAAGATTTCACTTTAGAAGTCTGGCCCCTAGGCCGGGCGCGGTGGCTCAAGCCTGTAATCCCAGCACTTTGGGAGGCCGAGACGGGCGGATCACGAGGTCAGGAGATCGAGACCATCCTGGCTAACACGGTGAAACCCCGTCTCTACTAAAAAATACAAAAAACTAGCCGGGCGAAGTGGCGGGCGCCTGTGGTCCCAGCTACTCGGGAGGCTGAGGCAGGAGAATGGCGTAAACCCGGGAGGCGGAGCTTGCAGTGAGCTGAGATCCGGCCACCGCACTCCAGCCTGGGCGACAGAGCCAGACTCAGTCTCAAAAAAAAAAAAAAAAAAAAAAAGAAGTCTGGCCCCTAAAAGGGCTAGGGCTAGGTAACTGCTTACTGCTCTAGGAAGTTCTTCTAACTCTTCCGTGACCCTTTTGAGTCGTTTGCATGATTGTAGGAACCAGGCTTAAAGAATTTCCCAACCAAGAATCAGTGCTCTGTGGCCTGGTGGAGGTTGACAATGTTGACATGACCAGGTGTGACCACCTTCCTTGAATCTCCTGGAAGCCTTCCCTTAGTGTATGGTCCAGGCACCATTACTTAGCCTGGAGGAATGGAGACCATTGCAACTAGAAGGAATCTTGGTGTCTTGGCCAGTAAGAGGCTGTCACACCAGCACAGCCACCTGATCTTTGGGTCCTGGCACCTGAAAATTTTGGTTCAATTAAAAAATGACCAAATAAGAGCGTGCATCTAAACTAGCTCCTGTTGTATAGCTGGCTGCTGCCAGGATTCATGTTACAGATGGGATGGAAATGAGTTTTGTTAATTACATAATTTTGAACTATTTAATTCAGCTAAAATTATTCCAGACCCATTTGATGAATAGATTGTGAATATGAATAAGCTTTGGTATGCATTTGCCTTATATTTGAGTAAAATTCCATATTTGTATGCTGATCATTGATCATCTCTAATTATGATTATCATCAGTTCAAGCAGCCCTCCTACTTGTGTTTATATTTTCATATGACCTGCTACTTACAAAAATGTCAATGCCTCTGATCTAGACTGTGGTTGTCTAGGTCTTGCTTGTCCTCAGATACTTTTCTTGTTTTCTCCCTGCTGTGTTTTTTCACAAAGGGGCTGAGCCATGAAGGCTGTTGTTTATCAAATTCCTGTGTTAGCTGGCTTCTCACTTAGTGTAGCCAGAAGGAGGCACTGGTTAAAGATTGGAGGAAGGTTGGGATACAGCAGAGGGGAGAAGCCAGGGTATTTCTCCTTCTTCCTTTCTGCCTTGGGCTGATTCCCTGGCAGCAGGCACATTAATCCCATGGCTCCAACTCCCATTGTACTGGCCCAGCATGAGTCAAGCCTTCGTTGGATGATTGAATCTCCTGAACTCCAGCAATACCACCTTCCCTCTTTGTTCTCCAGCCTAGTGGTTGTATTGGCTTCCTTTTGTTGGTAATGTCTGAGTTACTGCATCATCCCATTTGGCTCTCAGCTTTTCTGTAACCTGTGTAACTCATTCAGTGCATTAAATTCCCTGTTATAAATACTTTTAGTGGTACATAATCCAACCTCCTCATTTTACAAAGAAAAAATATGAAGTCCAGAGTGATTAAAGTATGCCTCCTAAAACTATCTGGAAGTCAGATTTCCAGCATTTCAATCACTGGCAACACATTTAAACACCCAGGAGTAAGAAAACTGTCATGTCTTTAATGGGAGTAGCTATCAAAAATTCTTGCACTAACAATAATTCATCAACCTCTCTAAGCCGACCTTCATTCAGCCTGTTATTTCTGTTTTTGTAAGCAATTATTTAAGTTGCTGTCATAACTACGTTCTCCTGGGAAACTGATGTTCGTATTTGCCTTGTTGCAGCATTACTCCCATGCTATTATTCACTGAATAGAGCCTTCATAGCCCAGAATGATGGATGCATCTCCCCCAGACACCTAATTTACCATTAACTAGAGACTCAGTGGAAAGAATCTGGGTCAATAATTTGTAGAAGCACAGAGAACTGAAACCCCAATACCTAGAACTAAACGAATTAGGGGTTTATTTTTTCTTGCACAATAGGAAGCCAGAGATGGGGGTTGCTGGCAGTAATTTCAACTCAAGGATGGAAATCAGCTCTGGGCTGAGACCTTCATTGTGGTGGTAGCCCTGGCCACGGAGGTGTGCTGCTTGGATCTTCCTTCGAGGAAGAATTTGTCATCTTGAGAGCCCCCAAATTCAGTGCCTTCAGAATCTGCCTCAGCTTTTGATCCAAGGTCACACTTTTTTTCAGGTAGTTCCCAAGCAATGACAGAGCATGCAGGGGACACTTGGGCATGGCGATGGCCATTTCTGCCCAATGCAGACCTCCTCTAATGGGCAGCCTTTGCTCTGGAGGTTCCTATTGGGCTTGCTGAAATTTTGTTAGATGTGCATCATAGTTCAAGTCTCCTCCTGCCTAATATTGCCTCCTTCCGCTTTTCATAAATGTGTATGGCAGATGAACCGGACAGCAATAACTGAAGTGTGTCCTGAGAATGACACTGTATGGCAGATGAACCTGGCAGCAATAACTTAAGCATACCCTGAGAATGACCATATGGTCTAAGAAGAATGCACGTTCAGAGTTGGGAGCTACAGAATCTGGGTGTGGCCAAACTAGAGATTCATTCCTTGTCTATGAGGGACATCTGAGCCTTCAGCCCATCCTGTGGAATGCAGGCCATAGAGGAGATCGAGCCCCATTGTTTTAGATTCAATGAAGATTTCCAAGCATGTATAAATTGCATGCTTTTAATAAGTGGTTGCAGTTCTCCTCTCCAGCCCATTGCCACTGGATCACCCTGTATATAAGTTCCCTCAACAAACCCTATGTTTTCTTCACTGGCTCTAGGTCTCTTCTTGGGCCTCTTAAACATGGTGCCATTTCTGCTGAATTCACAGGGGTCCAGCATGTCAAAGTGTCAAATCAGCATTGTAATCTAAAGACTTTTCTTGCCCAATCCTATTCCACATCCCTACTCCCACCTTGCTTTTTGCCTCTACCCTCACAATGAAGCTCTCCCAGTCTTACTTCTGACTTAGTGTTTGCTTCCTGGGGGTTCCCACTGGCAGTTCTTCTCTTGGCCCTTTCTTACTCATCTACTTGAGGTTGCAAATGGCTGTCCCACCTCTAGCATCTCAGCACTGTACCCATGTTTCCAGCAAAAAAAGTGGTACTATCAGCTAATTCTGCTCTTCTTGTAGGGATTCTTCCTGCTTTCATTTCTTAGGCCAGAGCTGTGTTGCCTAACTCCATCATCCACAGGTGGGACTGGAAAATATTTTTTGTTGGGTTGTTTTAGCTGAACATATTGTGGTCCCTATGACATGGAATTCTGTTACTAAGAGAGAAGAAAAGAATAAGTAGTCAGTGGGCAATTGACAGTTTCTGCCTGCTTTATTTTCATTTATGGAAAATCTTGAGTTTATGTGCTTGTTGATAATACAGACAGTAACCAGGTGTGAAGAGACAGCTGACTATCTGCCTTTTGTTATAATTTGGGGAGGGATTTCTGCCTCTGCAAAGGGGAAGAGAGAAAAAAAAAGATGAGGCATATCATTAAGCACATCCATATGGTTGGAATCTCTAGTCTAAGTTAGTATTTGCATTTAACAGATAAGGAAACTATTATCAAATAACAGATAAGGGAGATTAAGCATTCTTTTACAAGTACACCTACAAAGTATACATTCTAAATGCTTGGGATTAATAGTAAACACAACAGTTAACAATTTCCAACCCAAGGGGCTTACGGCCTCACCCACAGAGGCAGGATTGAAATGAAACCAGGTGTCTTAAATGCCATTGCTATATTGTTGGGGTCAAAAGGACTGTAACTTTAAGGTTACTTGGAATTCAAATAAGGTAAACATTATGATTGAAAGACATTAATGTTTTGTCTGCTTTGGGAGGTATTGGGAGATTCGGAAACAATCTTTGTCTTAAGAATCTGGCCAACCTCTACATCAAATGACAGTTCAATAATACCTCCTGGTTACCTCCCTTTTCCCCAACTTTATCTTCTCTTCAACAATTCTTGGGTTTTTCTTTCTTTTTTTTTAAATTTTACTTTTAGTTCTGGGATACATGTTCAGAATGTGCAGGTTTGTTACATAGGTATACATGTGCCATGGTGGTTTGCTGCACCTATCAACCGTCATGTAGGTTTTAAGCCCTGCTTGCATTAGGTATTTGTCTTAATGCTGTCCCTCCCCTTCCCCGCCACCCCTCCGACAGGCCCTGGTGTGTGATGTTCCCCTCCCTGTGTCCATGTGTTCTCATTGTTCAACTCCCACTTATGAGTGAGAACATATGGTTTTTGGTTTTCTGTTCCTGTATTAGTTTCCAGCTAGAACGATGGCTTCTAGCTTCATCCATGTCCCTGCAAAGGACATGAACTCATTCTTTTTATGGCTGCATAATATTCCATGGTGTATAGGGTTTTTCTTTGCTGTGTAAATAGAAGAGAGTTAGAGAAGACAGAGTAAGTCCTCATCTCTCCTCCCAAATAATACTGGAATAGAAAATAATCCATTTGGATGAAAATAGGTAGGTAGCCAGTTGTTTAGAAGAATGCCTTAAATTGCCATTGACAGGTTACTGACATTGGCAAGTTATTTTTGAACAAAATGCAAAAAAAAAAAAAAAAAAAAAAAATAACGAGAACAGTTTTGAACAACCAGATTTAAATGTTCATAACAAAAAAGTTTTATCGTTCACATTCATTTTGGAAAAAGATGTATCTTTTCTTATGATGCTGCCATTAATTAAAACACTTTGGAATTCCTTCTGTCCTACTGATTTCAAAGCGGTTTATAAGACACACATGAAATTTGGTGCCTTTATAGGGAAACCACAGTTGATCAAAATACCATTTCTTGGAAAGATCGTTTACCTTATTTGCCAGATCTGGCTCTGAATGTCTTTGTCTATTTTCCAAATAAAATCAAACTATTAATGATGAAAATTTCTCACCACTTAGAAGATTGAAAAGTCTATGTCAGAAACTAAAGGTGATTTTTTAAAAAGGTGTTCAAAATATTTTGAGTAATTTCAGGATTGTTAGAGTAAGGTCACAGATTGATCTTTTGGCATATATTGATCTGCTTATTCCATGAATAGTTGAAATATATATTCAGGCATCTTTCTTTATCCAAATCTAAGCAAATACTTTGGATATAAAATTTTTGTATAGTGGGAGCCTATATCTCATTATTTTAAATGGGGAAAATTATAAAGTATTTCTAGCTCACCCAAAACCACATAAACAGTGACTAAATCATTCTGTGTACATATAAAACACACCAACACTTTCTGGAACCAACCACAATTGCAAATATCTTTTAAAATGTTTCATACTTACAAAAAATCATAGATTTTGCAGATGAAAACAAATGCATGCCAAGCATATGTCTTTTACACGTTTATGCTCCATGTGCCTCATTATTCACCTCTTCTTATATATGGGTTTTTCCACATCTCTTAGACTTACCTGCTTTATTCAAAGACTTTTATACTTTTCTATTCTTTCAACAAACTTTTTCTTTTAGTGATGTAGGGGAGGTGACAGTGATAATGCACAAAACTTTTAATCAAAAAATGCGTAAGTCACAAACCTGTCTGGAGAACAGTTGAGACTAAGGCTTTTCACTTTTCACTAAGGTTTTTTCGAGACACTAAAATGTTTTTTCTGGCATGCATATGCAGATTCATTGAAGTAATTTTTCACTTGGATAGTAAATTTGTAGTGAACACTTTTTTAAGTTGTTACAGTAGATATTCCAATGGTAAGTGTTCAACAAATGAAGAAACCTGTATAAAGTGGCTGTCTTTCTTTGAAACTAATGAGTAAATATTCTTTTTTGGCATCTTGAAAGAATTACCTATAGTGATGTTTGCTACATGATCCATACAATCCTTTTTTTTAATTGCTATTTGTTTGTTTTTTGGCTAAGTATGCTTTTGTTGGATGAAGGAAAAATTTCCATGGAGCTCAGTTAAACTCCTAAAGCTGACTTGTGGAACTATCTTTAAGCTGGAGTAATTCATTAGCTAAGTGTTTCTCAGAATGGTATTTCCTGAAGCAACATTCTGGGTATTAATAGGTGTAGCTAAGAAATGTTTCATTGTAAAATAAGTATGGAGACATATGTCCTTTCTCTGGAGAGTCACAACTTATGAGAACACATTAAAGAACATATAAACTTATGAGAAGTCTTGTAGATAAAATGAAAACTTGTTTATTAACTTCGGTCAATTTACATTTCCCATTTCTTAATGAAACACCTATTAATATCCTGCAAATGCCAGTTTGGGAGACATTCTATTAAACCAATTCTTTATTTCTGTCACAGATTGAAGAGATTGCTCTAGAGTTTGAGGAAGTCAAGAAATATAATACAGTTAAACATTTTCATTTTCCAGCTCTTAAAAATATTCTGAGGAAGTTAATTCTAACGCTAGACATCAGAATTTGGCAAGGATGGAATAACAAAGAAGTTGGCAAGATGTAATGCTATAAATATTAAATGAGTTTTTTCAATATACAAGTGGAAAAAATAATTTTCCCTTCCATCCTTCTTAATTCTTGACTGGGACCCCTGTAACAAAAAGACAGATTAACCAGTGTTAAATCAAACTAAAATTTGGCCTTAGAAAGCCTGCATACTCTTATATGAGTTCTGCTGAAATTCTATCTTAGGAGAATGCTTCTGTAACAGCAGTTGAATCTCAGCCAATCACAGCAGCCATACCTTAATTACTCAAAGGTGGCCAACTGTTCAAACTGTTTCAAATAAGGCAACCACCAAACTGTAACCAAAGCTGTTTTTGTACCTCACTCTTGTTTTAAGTATGTCACTTTTCTTTTTCTGTCCATAAATCTTATCACACCATGTTGCAGCCCGAGTCTCTTTGAATCTCTTCTGATTCTGAGGGCTACCCAATTTGCAAATCATTTTGTCTTTTTTCTTGCTCAATTAAACTCTGTTAAATTTAATTTGTTTAAAGCCCTTCTTTTAACGGATTTGATGTCAGAAGTGAGGATGTGAAGTAAAACACCAGTGACCCCTAGGAACACTAGGCAACCAGGCAAATATCCATGAAGCCAGCTGTGTTCACTATTCTCTTGTTTGTAACTGGAGATCATGAGTGAATTTTCTTTTGAATTCTGAGCTCCACTAATTTGTGCTTTGAGCTCTCTGAATTTATTTGAACAATATTTAGCCTGGACCGGGTGCAGGATTGACTTCAATTAAATCTTTAACAAGATTGGATTCAGTGAGAGGCCTAAGAGTTTGGGTAGATACCGTTTGGATAATGAGTTTATCTCAATCCAAGGAGTGTAAGACTCTGCCTTCTGGGACCACGGCTAATTTTTTCTATAAAACTTATGGGCCCAGAATGTGTGCATTTTCAGAAAAATGAGTTAATTTTACAAGAGACAACTTAGAATTATGATGACACCAGTAACATTTCAAGTTGGATAAAATCGTTTATTGTGAGGCATATTAGAAAGAAGATCAAAAACCCACAGAAAACAATGGGATGCAGAAGCATCTAAGAGGCTAAACAAATCAAAAATAGCTTCCTTCAAAGATTCTTTGCAAAAGCAAATGAAAAGCTTAAGCAACAGCCTAAGGACATGATAAAAGAGGACTGTTGTCTTACTGAACTAACTTTAACTGTTCCTTCCCATTTTCCATCTCTACCTCAATACTCTGAATCCGCTAACCTTTTTGCTACATTATCCTTTCATCCTGAAGGTGATGAAAAAAGAGGAGTTAGTAAAACCTTCTGATCAGCCAGATTTTCCTGCCATAACCATTTTTACTTCATGGTCTAAAACTCATCTTAGAGACATTGTAAAGGACTTCCCTAACCCAAGGGAAAAATCCTCAATCATTTACTGAAGAATTTAGAATCCTCACAGGAGTCTATAATCCATGACTCCCTTACCTTTACTAATATATTCATGTAATATTGATGTTTGGTGAAGCTTAAAAATGAATGGCAGGAGTGGGATGAGACAAATCTGAGAAGTGTGTTAGACTTCTCCAAAACTTCCTCACAAGAAAGGACAAAAGGAGCTAGAAACATTGTTGAAAACCATTTATATTTAATTCCTAAGATTTTCCCACCAAAGGTTGATTGGTTCATCATACAGTCTTGCAGACAAAAAAAGGATGAATCATTTTTTGATTACAGAACTTACTTAGAAATACTGTTTGTAAAATATTCTGGACTCAAAATACAGCAAGAAGTATTTCCTGCAGGGACTGAAATGATATTAACTCCTCTATTTATAAATGGACTTCATCCTGAATGTACCTGTTTAATTAAGAAACAAACCTGGATGGAGAGTTACAGATATGAACTGGTAGCTTCAGCTGAACATTTTGAGAGGACTCTGGAGCAAAAAAAAAATATCCAAAATGCTAACAATTATGACTCTTCAATTACAGCAGTTACAGGGGCTGAGGCTAAAGGGACCTTCTCATTTTTATTTTAAATCACAACCAAGAGGTCCTAGAACAAGAAATTCTTTATCCTGAGATGTTTGCCTTCATTGCAAACAACAAGGACATGTGAAAAGAGATTTCTTCATTTTATATCAGTCTACAGTAAGCCTCCTTTCTTTAGTCTAGATCGTTTTACCCCTAGAATGAGCCCAAGAGGTTTTAACATTAATGATGATAATCAACATTTATTAGGCTCCAAGGATTCTCTGTTAAATTGCCCCTGACATAATACGCTTACATAAACATGGAGAAACAAGTTAAAATAAATAAGGAATCTTGTATATCCTGGTGGATACTGTAGCCACCTTATGTACCATAAACTCCACTTTATTAAGCCATCAGATCCCTTGAAGCAAAAAAGTCATTTCTGTGGTGGGGGTTTTAAATCAAATTCATGAGATTTTCATATATCAACTCATTCAACCTACTTTGGGGGCCATTTTCAGAAAATTATACCTTTTCACCATATGATACTACTCCAATAAACTTGCTAAGGTGAGATTCACTTTCATAACTAAAAGAGCATATATGATTGTACTCAGAGGGATACATAGTTTCCAGACTTTCCTGAACCAGGAGAGTTACGCTCTTTACAGGCAGAAATTGATAAGATTGAAACTCAGGTCTGTTACATACCTAACCTTTCTAAAACACCTGAATGTCATGGGCCCCTTCCTCAACTGATACAGGATGGATTAAAAGTATAGAACCTATACAAATTCCAGCAGATCATTCTAAACCTTTGCCTACATTATTGTAATAACCACTAAAACTTGAAGCAATCCAGGGGCCCTCACCAACTGTAAAAGATTTACTTTTAAAAAGGCATAATTCTGTGTACCAGTTCTTGTAATGCTCCAATTCTAGCAGTTAAAAAGCCAAATGAGGCCAGGTGCAGTGGCTTACGCCTGTAATCCCAGCACTCTGGGAGGCTGAGGCGGGTGGATCACCTGAGGTCAGGAGTTCAAGACCAGCCTGGCCATAGTGAAACCCCATCTCTACTAAAAATACAAAAAAACTAGCCAGGTGTGGTGGTGTGTGCCTGTAATCCCAGTTACTCAGGAGGCTGAGGCAGGAGAATTGCTTGAACCTGGGAAGTGGAGGTTGTAGTGGGCCAAGATTGTGCCATTGCACTCCAGCCTGGGCAACATGAGTGAAACTCTGTCAAAAAAAAAAAAAAAAAAAAAAAAAAAAGCCAAATGAATGAGGCTGAAGATTTGTTCAAGATTTATGGTTAATTAATACAATTGTAATACCAAGGTTTGCTGTAATTGCAAATTCCAATACTTTATTGCTTAATGTTCCTGCTTATTTGAAGCAGTTCACTGTAGTAGACCTCTACTCAGGAAGAGTGATGTCACAAAAGTAATGGAGTAGAAGCATTCTGGCACCACTCTTCCCATCAAAGAACTAAATATCCAGCATCCAGATTATCACCAGCAATATCCCAGAACTCAACTCTGAGGCTGAGATGATCCCCAGGGCCACAAAGAAGTGCAAAACTCCGAGCAGAGAATAAGAGAAAGTGACGTCTGTATCCATGACGTCCCTCTCCCAATCTGCCAGGGATTACACATGGAAAATTCTTCTCAGACTTATGGTTTCTACTCTGGAAAAATGAGATTGAGGCAGACAGCCAGCTTCCCCACCATCTTGGGTACCCTTACAAGAAAACTGTTCCTGCCTCAACCCACAGGAAGCATTGCAAGTGCCTATAGGTAGAAAAATCCCAAAGAGCAGCTAGAGACAAAGTAGGGAGGTGAGTCTAGCAATCTCAGCCTGTGAATTCTGCTCTTTATCTCAGCCAAAGGAGATTTCAACTCAGAGTAACTGTTCTGCAGCACCATGCTGTAGGAGGCACACTCCATAGGTCTCATGGGCACAAACCTCCAGTCAACCTTCTTACGTAGAACAGGTGTATCCCATTTGGGACCCCCTTACCATATGGGACAGGCAGTGCTCTGAACGTTTGGGAGAGCTGAGGCAAACATAGGCTTAAGGTGCCATGTAGTCCCATAAAGGAAGCAGTGGTCTAGGATTAAGGAGACTCAATAAGAAACTGCAAAGAACCTCTAAGTAAACATACTCTAGTAAACATTCCCTAAGTAAACATACCCTCTAAGAGAGAAACAAACTGTACAGTGAAAACTGGAAAAAATAACTAATCCTGCAATGTGCCGCTATAGCTATATGTCCACAAGAAACAACAGCAAACAGGGAGGGAACAATGACCTCCCAAACAGACAAAGCAAGGAGTCAGTGACTGTTCCTAATGAGATGGTGATGTGTGAGCTATCAGATCAATAATTCAAAATAGCAATTCTAAGGGAACTCAGGGAACTCCAAGAAAACACAGAAAAGCAATTCAGAAATTTATCAAAGAAATTTAAGAAAGAGATCAAAATAGTAATAAAAAATCAAACAGAAATCCTGGAACCAGGAAATACATTTGTTGAACTGCAAAATACATTAGAGATTCTCAAAAACAGAACGAATCAAGCAGAATGAAGAATCAGTAACCTCAAAGACAGGCTATTTGAAAATACACAGAGGAGAAAAAACAAAAATAATGAAAAGTAATTAAGAATACCTACAAGATATAGAGAATAACCTCAAACAAAACAAAACAAAAACCAATCTAAGAGTCATTGGAATTCAATACAGTTGTGAAAAAGGAAGAAATAGAAAGCTTATTCAAAAAAATAATAATAGAAACCTTTTAAGGCCTAGCGGAACATATAAATATTCAGGTACAGGAATGTCAGAGACCTCTGCTCAGCCTTTCTTAGCACTTCAATCCATAAATAGTCAATACTTGTTTGCTTTTACTTACAAAAACCAGCAGTACATCTGGACTGTAGTGTCACAAGGGTTTACTGAGGGCCCTTTGTATTTTTCCCCAGTATTGCATCAGGACTTAATAACCCTACAGTTTCTTCAAAATTCTGCTGTTACTTAGTATATAGATGATCTGTTCTTAGGCTCTCCCATTAAGAGTGCTATAAAATGGACTAAATTTACCTTTTACAGCAACTCACACATAAGGGTCACAAGGATTCGATGAAAAAACTTCAGTTTTCAAAAGAGCAAGTCCATTATGACTTGACTGCTAAAGGGATTTCCCTCTTGCCTGAAGGAATAAAACTATTCAAAGTTTTCCTCAGCTTGTAACCAGAAGACAGTTAAGAAGTTTTATTGGCCTTGCAGAATATTGCCAATTCTGAGTCTTGCATTTTTTCTGAATGGTCTCACCATTGTAAGAGCTCACTAGAAACACAGTACCAGAGCCTTTACCTTGGGAAGACAGTCATGAGCAGGCTTTTAACCAAATGAATTTTGCCTTACAACAGCCTCCAGCTTTGGAACTTCCAAATCACACTAAACCTTTTACCTTGTTTGTCCATGAATGTAACCATCAGGCATTAGGAGTTCTTATCCAAGAACACAGAGGAAAACATAGGCCCATTGCATATTATAGCCCTCAGTTAGACCTAGTAGTGAAGGTACATGCTAATTGTTTAAAAGCATTGGCAGCCAAGTTGACAGAAGCTTCATCTGAGCTGATTTTAGGGAATAACTTAATTTGCAACTCCCATATACTGTGGGAAGTCCTTTACATGCTAACCAAACGCAGTATTTTTCAGAAAGTAGACCAACATCTTGTTAAATTAATCTCCTTCTAATCTCCAATAAAATTCTGCAACATACTTAACTCTGCTATTCTTTTACTCCTGTCTGATGATGGTGAAGACTATAATTTTGTAGCATAATATCAGAAATAGTTGTCTCTTGTGTTGATTTATGAGATACACCATTGGATAATCCTGAGTATTTGTTGATGAGCCCTGTGCCAAGAATTCAGAAGGAAAATATTGGGCAGGGTATGCCATTGCCACCCAAAATAAGTTGAGAGAGAAGGGAGCTCTTCCTCAATTTAAGTCAGCTCAGGCCATGGAGCTTTTTGCTGCCACCTGAGCTTGTCATATAGCTGAGGGCAAGTCAGTAAATATTTATGCAGATAGCTGATATATCTTTGGCACAGCACATAATTTTGGTATGTTATGGAAACACCAAAGGTTTCTCATTTCTAGTGGGACCTCCATCAAAAATAGACTCCACGTGGATGAACTCCTTTCTACTATCCTGTTACCATCACAGATTGTCATTATTAAGATTGATGCTCATGCATATAAAACTGAACCTGAACATAAAGAGAATTCTTTAGTAGGTTTTTATGCTCAATCATTTAGTGCTGGAACAGTTAGGATATGCTTTCTGAATCAACCTCCTAAGATCGATCCAAGTCAACTTCCTTATGATGACCTATTTAGAAAACAATATAATGCACTTGATTTGGAAGAACAAAAGTGATATCTGAAAGGACACAAATTCATTGTTAAAAAAGGATACAAATTCATTGTTAAGCATGGACTCACAGAGGGCCCAGATGGCCACCTGGTCCTTCCTGAGTCTTTGAAGCTTCCGTCATTAAAAGCTATGCACTCCACAACTCATCATGGAACAGACAAAATGATCCAAGTTATGGAAAAATATTGTTCGGGTTACTGTGCTAACATTTCTAAAATGGTTCATAACCGCTATTTTGGTTTGTCAAACTCATAATTCTGGGAAAACAATCAAAACTTCAGATAGCATATTTCTACCATAAGATGGGCCATTTGAATATTTAAAGATACATTTTATTCAGTTGCCACTCTCAGTGGGGTACTAGTATGTTCTTGTAATAGTCTGTGTGTTTCCTGGTTGGTAGAGGCTTTCCTGTGTAGGAGAGCTGGTGCTGTAACAGTAGCTAAGAAATTATTGGAAAATGTTTCCTTAAGGGGCATTCCTAGAGAAATCTCTAGCAATAGGGGAACTCATTTTACTGGGCAATTTATAAAGCAATTAAAGAATGTATTGTGAACACAATGGCATTATCATTGTTTCTATCATCCTCAGTCTTCTGGAAAGGTTGAAAGAACAAATGGCATATTAGAACTGAAATTGTCAATGCTAACTGAGTCAACTGCGTTGTCTTGGCCTAAGACACTGCTATTGGCTTTAATGGCAATCAGATCCACTCTGACTAGAAATCGTAAGTTGAGCCCTTAGGAAATAGTCACTGGAAAACCTATATCCCTAATAATAAAAGCTCACACATTCCTTGCTCTCTTAAACTCTGATATGATTAACTGCTGCAAGGCTTTAAGCATTATGCAAAAGTGTGTTTTCACTGGGTAAAAAAAAACTTTACATGACCCACCATCTGAGGACAATCAAATACTTCGTGGTCTAGAACTTGGAGATTGGGTGTTTTGGAAATAAGATCAGAGTAAGACTGCCCCTGACCCCTGTTGGAAGGGACCATATCAAGTTTTTCTCACCACCCACACTGTAATGAAGGCCTTGAATCCTGGGTCCACATGTTATAATTCAAAAGTGCCCTTTCAGATTCTTGGAGCAGTACTCCTGTTGGAGACTTTAAGGTAAAGCTGACCATGGAAATTTCTCCCTAGAAGTAGATGGCATCTTCAATGTTAACAGCTTTCTCAAGTTCACAGATCAAGACTTCTGTACCATCATGAAAATGTTATGTTTTTGTCTTTTCCCCTCATTTTCTGCTGTCCCAGTGCTTTTTTTTTTTCCTACAGGAAAATTCATGAGGCCATAATCAGTGGATGGCTTTATCTCAAGCTTATGTTCTAGCATAAAACTAGAGCAATTGTTGGGTTTGTGGGATAATGCCAAAAAATCAGGAAACAGTCCCGCTGATGCCAATGCCTCTGCATTCTCAATGACAATCACTGTGAGATGCCAAAAGAAGACTGGAAAGCTATCTTTGGTGTTCTAAATATCACTGCTACTTGCTTTCCAGTACTTACTAGAAACAACATTCTATCTTTTATAGTTGATAACCTAATCATTACCAAATATAGAAAACCTATCCAAGTAATGTCTGCAAAATGTATTTTGTGCTACCTGGCATCACACACTCAAGACCTGGGTATTATCCATGTGGGTACAAGTGCTCACAGAAGGCCACTAGATTAAATCCAGTAGGTCTCCCTGCCCCATCCCCCTGTTTTTTTTTTTTTTTTTTTTAACTAAATGTGGTTATACATCTTTACAACATTTTAAGAAAGGGCCACAAAAAAGTAAATTTTCCACTGGACTTTGTTCAGGAGATAGGCAGAACAAGGGTGAAAAATTAACCCTTGCTCAAATACAACTAGATGGCCCTCTTTTCCAACCCCTTAAGGACTATATTTGGTCTGCACAGAATTTTGTTCTATCTCCTTGCTGGTTTGGATCTTGCTATTTGGTCTGGCTCACTCCTGCCTTTTAAGTAGCTTCCCCTGAGAGTTCCTGTAATAGCTCCTATGATCAGAAACCAAAGCAGTCAAAAACTGAAATTAGCACCACTCTTGAAATAGATGAAAGATAAATTAGGTTCCATTGAAGACAGATTCCATCGTGGTTCCTGGGGACTCACTCTTGGTGGTAGTGGGGTACTAGTTGTATGGAATTTAAAGCTAATTCATAAATTGAGAGAAATCTTAAAGTTTATAGCCAGTCAGACCTCCCACGGTTTGAGATGGGTAGGAGCCACTCTCTGAAAGGTAAATGATAACATATGTGTTCAACAAAAACACATCATGCAGCTTTATATTTCCTTTTAGCTCAACTTGGGGCCTTATGTTTGGTTTTGAACAAAACTGAATGTTGGACCTATCTTCCTCTGATTTTATTACTACAGAAGCCTTAATTAAAAATATGGTAGATACTATTCTTTCCTTATCCACTGCCACCAAATTAAGGAAATCTTTAAAGAGAAAGGAACATAAAATGTATTTATGGGAACAACTAACAATTGGTTTGCAGATATCCTAAATGGTGGAGAGCAAGCTTGGGTTTTCCAAAGTTTTCTTATCTTTATATTTCTCCTGGTAGGTCTCCAGGTTATTATAACTTGTGTGACCAGTATAACAACAAAAATGGATACCTCTTTAAATCAGAACATTTTACAGTGAATGATGGTCCTTAATTACCATGACACCCTGAGCAAAGACTATGACCAATTAGACTCAAATATTGTTGAACTGCCTGTATTGCTGAACTTTGACTTGTTTGATTTGACTTGGTTCATTTCATAAGAAATCTTGTTAAGAAGTACACTTTGGTTTTTTGATATTAAACTCTTGATAGTAATTTTAATAGTCCCCCTGGTAACACTGTATCCTCTCAAGTCTTAAATGTTTTGTATTTAGCCATTGAGCATTGAATGATCTTATGATTTTACTTTGACTAGATCAGCAAGAACATAAAGAATTATTCAACTGGTATGACACTGTGACGTGTGAATTCCATACTGAGACCAAAGAAGATGTGTGAATTTCATACCGAGACCAAATAAGTTATTTATGATGATGACAGAGAGTGGCAACAATGCCCGAAGTTTTGGTTGATATCTCAAAGTTGAGAGGCTGACCAAAAGGAGGGAAATTGTTAAATCAAACCAAAGTCTGCCTTGAGAAAGCCTCCATATTTGCATATTTGAGTTCTTATGTATGAATCACAACCTAACCTAGCACATATACAAACTGAAAACCTCACTTACGAGAATGTGTCTGTAATAGAGGCTGACTTTCAGCCAATCACAGCAGTCATACTTCAACCACTCACAGTCAGTCAATGATTTAAACGGTGTTCAAATAAGGCAAACACCAAGCTGTAACCAATCCAGCTGTTTCTGAACCTCACTTCTGTTTTCAGGATGTCACTTTCCTTTTTCTCTTCATAAATCTTATCCCACCATGTGGCAGCCCCGCTGCTGCCTGATTCACAAGTCATTTTTGTATTTTTTCTTGCTCACTTAAACTCTGTTAAATTTAATTTGTCTAAAGTTTTTCTTTTAACACAAGAGAAAAACAAACAGAGGTTTACTAACATGTATATTTCATATATGTCTGAGAGAAAACTCAGGGAAAGACTAACTCTCAAAGAGGTAGCTTAGAATGGTGGCTTATGTGGTGTCTTCAACAAAGAACAAAACATTTTTAGAGAACTGGCAACATAAAGCGGAAGGACCGTGAGTCTCTAGGGGCAGAAAATTGTGAGATGGCAAATCTGTGGGAAACTTATGGTAGATAGAGGCTAGTCCGTAATTTTTTGTTTGTTTTGTTTTTGAGTTGGAGTTTTGCTCTTGTTGCCCAGGCTAGAGTGCAGTGGCGCAATCTTGGCTCACTGCAACCTCCACCTGTCGGGTTCAAGCGATTCTCCTGCCTTAGCCTCCAGAGTAGCTGAGATTACAGGCACCCGCCACCACGACGGACTAATTTTGTATTTTTTTTTTTTTTTTTTGAGGCGGAGTCTCGCTCTGTCACCCAGGCTGGAGTGCAATGGCCGGATCTCAGCTCACTGCAAGCTCCGCCTGCCGGGTTTACGCCATTCTCCTGCCTCAGCCTCCCGAGTAGCTGGGACCACAGGCGCCCGCCACCTCGCCCGGCTAGGTTTTTTTTGTATTTTTTAGTAGAGACGGGGTTTCACCGTGTTAACCAGGATGGTCTCGATCTCCTGACCTCATGATCCGCCCGTCTCGGCCTCCCAAAGTGCTGGGATTACAGGCTTGAGCCACCGCGCCCGGCCCTAATTTTGTATTTTTAATAGAGATGGAGTTTCTCCATGTTGGTCAGGCTGGTCTCGAACATCCTCCCACTTTGGCCTCCTAAAGTGCTGGGATTAGAGACGTGAGCCACCATAACTGGCCCCTCATCAGTAAATTTTTTAATGTGGATTCCTTTGGTGCCATCTCCAGGCTGATAAGGATCATCTCTGGTGATCAAACTTTGTTATTCCTGGTAGAAATGGGGAGGAAGGGACACCTTTGTTTACTTAATGCCCTGCTTTCAGGCAATTAGGAAGAGGGCAGATATTTTGTTTTCTATCTGCTTCTTCTCAATTGCTCTCCACTTAAATAATTCTTACATCAAAGTGGTGTATTTTGGGGAGGCAGACTCTGTTGTCGTTTACCAAGTTAGGTACAGATCATTTTTGGAAAAGGCCAAGAAGTATATGTTCTGAATTCTAATAAAAATGGAAGAAAATACAATTATTAAAAATCACCTAGAATGTATTTCACATTTTTAATACTTTCTCAGGGATATTATAAAAATGCAGTTGTTCCATTTTTGAAAAATAGTATTTGTTGCTATTGCTAAAAGGGAGCGATATTGGCAGTAATCATATCAGTGTTATTTTTCATGAAATGTGAGTACTCTCAGACTAGTTATTAGCAAAGTCAAGCTGATATTCCAGGAACGGATGAAGTAGATACTTCTGGAAATTCAGACTAAAGATAGCTGGAGGAGTTCATCTTCTGCCTTTCTGGAATACCCAGTCCTCTAGCCCTACCATACTGCCCTCCCTAACTGTGTGGCTTGCAATATTGCTCAAAGCTTAACTTTTATTACAGATACCTCCTCCTCCATGATGCCTTTTCTGATCTTCGCCAGCTGGCTGTTACTTCTCTGTCTCTAGATTCCTAGCACTAGAGAGTTATCTATTTGTCTTATGGCATTTACATTCTGCCTTGGTTATGGTATTTGTGTTCTTGTCAAGACTCCCTCTTGCGACCTACATCCCACCCTGAAATCCTTATTTGTCCTGTTGTACTTAGCTGACACGCAGTTGGCATCTAATATTTGTGGTATTGAATTGAATAGGGGGAAAAACCCGAAACCCAATTGGTTTCTTTAAATACTCTCACATAGAGGACAATTTGTAAAAACAAAATGGGCATCCGAGGACAGTCCCCTGAGTGTTTTGTGTTGTGCTGGTGTTAGCATTAATGGTCTCTCCAGGACGCCACTTTATACCCAAGGAAGAATTTAAAGTATGTCATTTCATCACTGTGTTTTTACGAGGCAATGCTAATTTAACTAGCAAAATACTTTGCACTATTTTGATTGCATGAACTGCTTTTTTAGTGTGTTATTTTGGGGTGTGTAAATTTTTGGCAACTGGATTAAACAAACAAAAACGAAGAACGCAATGAAATAAGACCACTTATAAGGCTCATTACCTTTTGGCTTTGAGCAACTATCTAATTACCTTAAGTTCAAAGCTAATTATGGAATTCCATGTAATAATGCTTTACATTTGTCTACTGTTCAGAGGTTTACAAAGTGCATTCATCTGCAGAATTCGTTAAACCAATCAACTAGTCAATTAGCAAATGAATCCTTTGACCGAAATTCCTTTAAAACCATTACTAACAAACATGACAAGCTTGATTTGGGGATTCCTAAAATAAATAAGGGAAAGGTCTTGTTCTCCAAAGTCTTTCAGTTGAGTGAGGGGAGACAGAAATATAAACAAGTAAGTGGACTAAAACGTTGTGATTGACATCTGTACACACCACAGTGGGGTCACAAGGCAGGCAGTAGGGGCTGTTCTTACTAGAAATGTCTAGAGTGAAGTCCTATTCGATTCTTACTAGTGTTACTGTTGTCCGCAGTTGGCAGTTGAGGGATCCAACTCAGAGAAGTAAAGCATTTTTTTCTGAGGTGACCCTACTCTTAAGATTGCTAAAGTGAATTGTCCCACCCTGGAGCATTTCTTGTCTACTCACACAGTTGCTAGAATATAAATCCTCATGTTCTAGCTGATATGAGAAAGAGAAGAAGGTAATACCAGTGAGCCTGAAATGGGGTATTATGTTTATTCAGAAAGAGCCTGGTTCCCAGAGTAACAAGAAAACAACTTGATTGAAAATGTTACTCATCCAGAAAAGAAGAGAGAAAGGCAGACCCAAAGGCAGGGTTTTGAGCTGGAAACAGTGGCTTTGCTAAGATTTACAGGCCTGTGGGATTTCACAGTTGCATAAAGTATTAAGTAAAGTTATTTGAAAATATTCAAATTACTTTGACATCATTTCCCCCTAGGTAATATGGAAACTCATATTTTGGAGATTGGGCTTCTATTAACACGAACTTTTGAAAGGAATGGGGTTTATAAGCATGACCCACTTCTCCTGCTATCACCACCCCCAGACTCCAATTTAATTTTGTTTTTATTCTGCCCACTAAAAGCCATTCGTTTTTTCATGGGAAAGATGCTTCTTTTTAGTCATACGTTTACTGTGTGCTGCCACATTTCACTAGGTTGGTGGCATATTGATTTGCAAAATGCCTTAAGAAGACATTCGTGTGCATCTAGGATAACAATGGCAAAAGCAACTTAGTATTGGTACGTATTTTCTTTGTTCTCCAAAAGAACGCCTAGTATTGGGTGTTAGAATGCAGCATTGCTCAAAGATGTGTAATATGAACTAAAATTGCCCAGCAACTGTGATGGGAGGGGATTGGTCTTTATTTTTTTTTTCCTTCTGAATTTCATGTAATTACATGAGAATTGTGAGCTGGCGTGCTAAATTTTATAAATTACTAAATTTTAATACCAACAGTTAGGGAAGCAGGTATCTTAACTCACCTGAAAACAAGTTTCTATTTCTCCAATGGACTAAGCAGCTCCTTAGTTTTCATAACCCCTTATAGGTTAAAAAGCTTTCAGATGATCTCCTCTGACTCTCAAGAACTCCTAGGGGAAGCATAGGAGATATTATCTCCAAAAAAATGTGTTTACACTCATGAAGAAACTGAAGCCCAGGCTAAGGCTCTAGATAACAATAAGAATTAGATTTTTTGTTATCCTTTGAACGAGTGCTGCTTAATTCTCCATATTATATTGCTTCTTTATAGAGAAATGCTCTCATGGTCATAGATGGTCCCTAACCCTGACCTACTCTTTTTCAAACACATGTGATTAGTTTCAAGGGAACCTGAATGAGAAAATGGATAATTCAGTACCAGCCCATCGTGCTTACAAGTAACAGAAATCATGTACCCCAGTGGTACAATAGTTTGAATTACTTTAATATATAAAGAGCAGCACCTAATTAAATTCTAAGCATCAAAAATCATATTTCTTTGACAGGGAACACCTGCATCAGAAGAGTTCCTTTGTATGAGCACAGCTCAGTAGGCATCCTCATTATAACGCTGTATGCAGTTTAAATTGTAGGAAAAGGAAAGGAAGTGCTATTACTAATATAAGCTCATTTTCTCAGGCTGCATGAACTTGGAGTTTTAAAAGGGGTCATATAAATGGCAATAACCCATATTTTTTGGCTTTTGATCCTTCTGGCTATTATAAACCTCTATGTCCTTTCTACCCACCCTGAGTGGAGTCCCCAGGGGTGGTCTGTCTGTGCTGGCTAGTTCTATCAACCACCTGTGAATTTCTGATGTTATTTCCCCCCTGCCCTGCTTCTGCCCTCATGTTGATAGGCTGGCTGCCTTCGGAGGGGTGATAGCCTTTGCTCTCAGTCAGTAGCCTCTCCTGGTACCATTTTTGCCTATGCCTCTGATTTCTTTCTTGGAGTTCTTGATGTAAGCTGGGTGGAAGTGGGATAATGCCTTCTTCTCCCTTTGGGGATACACGAGGATCTCAAAGCAAGGTTTTTAGTACATATATATTTTTATTTTTAGATGTACAGCCTTCTCTCTTTTTGGTACTGAGATCTGAGGCCATGAAGGCAGGTATGGTATGGACAAAGCTGGAAAAAAGCTTAAATGCTGTATTAAGACCATCACCTCATCCTCTGTTTGGCTCCTGATGAAAACAGATTTTAGCGTTACTCATTCCATTAGTTTGCCAGAGCGGCGCAGAATCTCAGCACTAAATAGAACCTAGACTCAAGCTTGGGCAACCAAAAATGTCATTTTTTTGTGCTCAACCCAGGGCTGACTTTTTCCCCCTTCTCTTTTCTATTCTCTTTCTTGTATTCTTGACTTCTGATTCTTTGATTAATTGAATTACTTTTATCCTTGGTTCACGAAGTGAAAGCTGCTTTGAAAGCCAAAACTCCTTAGGTCAGAACTATCTCACTGACAGAAGGGAAGGAATGAAGGAAAACCTCCTGAAGCAGTTATCTATTTCCAATTAGAAGAGGGACATTCTACTTCCTTCTAGTGGTGAGTGACATCAAATCAGCTAAAAAAGGATCTCATTACCTATGGGTAAGAAATAAGAACTCTGAAACTCAATGATGTTGTACATATACAACAAAACAAATCTAAACTTGGATTAAAAAGCAGTGTTTAAAATTAACCCAGGGAGGCAGAGCTTGCTGAATTTGCATTTGTGGGTGGCAAGTATCTAGAAGCCCTGTTCTTGTTTTACTGTCTGGAGAGAGGTGAATGTCCCCTTTCTGAATTGGAACTCCTAAGAAAATTGCTGAGGAGCCACCCTCTCCCTTTATATTCCGAGCATCTCTTCAAATTACCTCAAGCTCACGAAAATTGCAGAGGATCAGATGCCATCTGACAGTTTGCAAATTATTTGTTGGAAGGTGTTTCTCAACCAAATAATACTTTTATTTTTATTTTTGTTTTGTTTTCAGGTCAGACAGGTAATGTGCCAATGTCGTAACAAGGTTCAAGGGTGGCACATCTCCCACACGTGCTTGAACACCCAGTCATCATGCTCATGAGCTACAAAAGGATCACTCAACCAAGTAACACTTTTAGAAGGCAGAATAATGCAGTAATCTGGGTGCAGGAGACCTGGAATTTCTCTTTTTTATTGACTATGCCACCATCCTTTCAGCGTTAATTCCCTTCTCTACCTCCCTTGGTCTTTTCTTTTGTAAACAGGCTTCATCTACATGATCCCTCCTTCTCTAAAATGCACAGTCTACAATTGTGGAATAGGCCTTCCTACCCAGTGAATTTCTTTAAACCCCAGTGGAAAGTTTCTAGTTGTGAGGGGAGATGTTTTCTCTTACATTTATAGAGCACCTCCTAGGTATCAGGTATTGTGCAAGGCACACTTTACATGTGTCACTTAGTAGTGATGGCGATGATGATGATGATGACAAAAACATTGCCCAGATTCTGTGCTAGACACTGTTCTAATCAGTTTACATATATTCACTTGTCTAAATCCTCATCACAAACTCTATGGAGTTGGCACTATTATGATCTTCATTTTGCAAATGAAGAAATAAACAGATAAACAAAAGAGAGCCCAAGGTCCTAGAACTGTCCTCAATATTCACAAACAACAGAACAGTTGTCCTATGTTTATAGATGAGGAAGTTGGGGTTCTAACTAACTGTAGAAAACTGCCTGTGGTCACAGAGCAAGTAAGTAGCACACCTGGAAATCAAACTCACATCAAAATCATTTCAGATCCCAAGCTCTTTCCACTTTGCTGCTTTGTCTTCCCAGAGGCATTTTTGCTTTGTTTTAAACCACAAAGCGTGGCACTTTTAATGAAATAAAAGTTTGCCAAATGAAAAGCAGATTAATGAGATATTTGGGATGTTTTGCAGTAAATAAATCTCTTTCAGAATTCTCATCTTCTCCCACTCAAACTGCTAAAGTCATAACAGTAACAATTACCTCAGCCTAGTTAAGGCAGTGTGGGAGTGAACTGCTTAATTTTATTGCTCAGGGTAGACACTGGAGACCAACAACATTTTCCTTTAGCTTGCTGAGGCACAGGTCAGAAATGGGATATATCAAATGTTGGCTTTCCCCATCAACCACTTATTGTTCCTCCTGCTTTAGCCATGTCTTGGAACACCATTAATTTAGGAGAGAAGTTGAGCTTAAAATTGGCTCAACATTAAAAATATAATACATGTCAATGCCAACCTGTTTGTCAAATAGATTGAACCTAGAGCATCACTTCAACACGACTGCCTGGGACTTGAGGAGGGCAATTTTCTTTTCTTTTATAAAGTTGATCTTAGATAATCCCTGAAAATCTTCAAACATCCCCTGTGAAAATGAGAGACCAGAACAGAAATGTGATTATTTCTAGATGATATACAACTGAACTTGAAGCCAGATGCTCACATTTATATTCAAGAAGAATGTGGGTGTCTACTTATGCTAGGTGTCGGGAATATGAGGGATATAAAGAAAAGCAAGTCTCAGTCCCTTCTCTATGAGAGAGTAATCTATTTAAGGGACATGAGATGTAAGCTGTAATAATCTGTGCTGTGAGGGAAGCATGCCATTTACTGCCTATTTACAAGTATTATGTCAAGCACTTTATACAGGAACATGGCAAGGTAAAGGGTATTATCCCCATTTCCAGGGAGGAGGGAAACTGAGGCTCAGAATGCATTGTCCTGGGCTGATGGCTTGTTTATTAGTGCAGCTGAAATTCAAACCCAGGTGGTTCTAATGCCAGACTTGTGCTCTTTCTCCTACATTTTACTATTAACCAAACAGAATATCATTTGGCAATTAATGGTTTAACTCATTAGGCATGCCTTCACGGGAGTTAAAGGTTTATGTAGATAGCTCACCAAGTTGCATGACATTTTGAGACAATTATTTTTGACCTGAGGCGATCTGGAAGAATCTTGAGCGAATCAAATCATATAGAAATCAAAGCAAATATGTAATAAACATTTAACAAATATTAGGTATTATTATTGTTGTCAATGTTGCATTAAGATTAAGCTGGCATAAAACATTAGAATCTGTTCAGTGCATGGAGCAATTACATTAAACACAAGGGTATACTCTATCACCTACCCAACAGTAGGGTAAAGAAATAACCATGAAACCAGCTGGTAAGAGTTTCTACAGCACTGATTGCAAATATTTATCTCTATGGCCCCAGTAATTTTGAGAGCTATACGTAGTGGGTCCTCAATAAATGTTGAATAAATGAATATTTTATTTTGCTGAATTTTAAAAGATTTTTCTACTTATGAAAAATAAAAGGAAAGTACACAACAAAACCTTTCACCCATTTCTTGTGCTTTTATGTTTCTGGAGTAAGGCTTATGGATGGTCTTCAGGTGGGGGATAGAAGACGCCTAGTTATCATTTGGCTAGATTACTTGGGAATAAATAATGGTTTTGAATTTTGACTTGGCTACTTCAAAATACCTGGATCAGGTCAGCAAGAGTTAATGTTGTGATGTGGATACCAAAGAACTAGTGTTAGATGAAGTATTTATGATGGAGAAAGTAAGAACACAACTCTATTTTGTTTTGGTCAGGGCTTAGTTGGAATATTGTATACAGTTGTGGGAAATGTGCATTAAGGCAAATATAAAGCAACTAGGACACATTTAGGGGAAACTTGGATGGCAACAGGGAAATAAACTCTGAATGTTTGGAGGATGGGACTGTGTAGCTTATGAAAAGACTGAAAGGGCTGAGATAATCATCTTGAGATATTAGGAGGGCTGTCTAATGGAAGCGGAATGTAGACTTGTTCTCTGTGGCCCCAAAGGAAGCAACTAGAAACAATAGACTCTGGGAAGTAGATTTGGCCTTACAAGGAAGAGTTTTCTATTATACTTGCCCAGAGATATAGTTTTCTTTAGAAAGTGGAGAATTACCGCCCCTAAACGTGTGTGAATATTTTCCAGGTAACTACTTGGTGGAGCCATTGTAGAGGAAATTCAAGGGTAGCATGGGGAATGGATTTCACAAACATCAGAGTCCTTCCCAGTCCTGAGCATCTCAGCAACTGCTGGATTATCTTTCCAGGCTTTGCCTCCACCTCAAGGAGGTGGGACTGGTCACCAGAGTTGGGATATACTTTTGGGGGTGGAATGATGGATGGCAGGAGATGGAAATAATCCACAGTGACAGAGCAGTTGCTTCGTCCATTCTAATTCTGGTCTGCCATTTTTTTATTTTGACTTTTCTATACACTGCACACACCTGCTTTCGACTGTGGGAACTAGGAGGCCCAGAGACTACAACAATGTAATTTGTGATCTTCAAGTTAGAACTTCAATATCTCATGCAATTGGGTTCTTAGAAATGTTATTTGACAATCACGTTATCAGGTATTAAATATTGTCAGGCTCCAACGGTATGACAGTCTAACTTGACTACTCTAATTTTAGGTTTATAAAACTTGTGGCTGCTTCCTTTCTCTGGAGGAAGACAGAACTTGAGTTGTTTCCAAAATTGCAATGAGATAGAAATTTTGGGACACCTGAAAGACAGAGAACCAACAAAAAGATTCCACACATCCAAGTAGTCTTAAAAATTACCCACATGGTAGATGCAGGGCTCCCAGCTCTGTGTCAGGTTGGAATCTTCAACCGTTCAGATGCTCTTAAGCCTCTCTGACCCCTTTCTACCCACTAAAGAACTGAACGTGAATGACAGAAGGTTTTTGCTCATAGGTTACAGCTAAACTCCTTTGGTGACAAACAGCAAGTATTCCAGCAAAAGGAGTAGGAGGTTGACCACTTTATTGTTTTTCTCGGGGCAGATATTGTGAGCTCATGCAGCATGTAATCTTCAGTGACCTCAGTTGTTACATCTAGGAACAAGTTTCTCTCTAACCCTTTATAGAAGTATAAACAGCAGGAAGGCATGATTTATAGACCAAGAGGCATTGTAAGCATGGGAGCTGCCAGCTATTCATAGTCCCCCTCTCATTGTGGATACGCTGCCCATCTCTTGGAAGGGACACTGAAACCTTGGCCAGAGCCTGTTAATCCCACTTACTTTCATGGATTGATGTCAAGGGTATCAGGTCCATAGAGATTTCAAAATTCTACAAAACGGGTTCAGTGGAAGATGTTGCTCAGTTCAGAGTAATCCTTTTGGACCAGGAGTTTTCCTAGGCACCAGCAATCATCTGAGCCCACTTTGTAAGGATTGCTTCTCTTGCTTCTCATTTATATACTGCAACAAAGTGTCTGATGGTAAGGTTTCTTTCACAATTGTGGGTTTTATCTAAATCTCTGGGCTCTTCTATAATTAAATTTTGATTGCTGTGTAGTTATTTGAACTTCTGTGAATCTCTGTTCTACTCAGCAGTAATAAGGTCTGTTAACATTATTAATTTGGCTATGGGTGTATATATATATATAGTGTTTTTTATGTTCTTAATACATTGTTTCATACAGGCACACCATCTCAGGAAGATCTAGTCTGTTGCAAATTTATGCAGAAGTTGAATATTTTTGTTGTTTTCTCACCACCACCCTCATCTACCTGCTAACCAGATACTATTCCTTCTCTTTGCTGTGTCCATATCTTTTATTCCTTTAAGAGATGACTTAATTCCTGACTTGTTTTCCTCTAATCATTGCTAAAACATTGGTTGATAATGCTTTAAATTAAGGTATCACTTCTCACAAAAGTACTTATATTTTAATAAGAAACTTTGAAAGTTAAATATTCAAAGTGCTGACTCTCCATGGTTAAATTTTAGGCAGTGGAAAAAATAGTTTTTGGTAAAGATAAAGGGAGTTGGGTTTATTACACAAGACAAGCAGCATTCTCACTTTGCTTCAGATACGTGGGTATGGTGACAGGCCTGACAAATCCCTCCTTTTACAGATAAATGCAGAGATTGCACTTCTGGGCTTGTGTGAAGAAAAGTAAGAGAGAAACCGGTTGGGACATTGTTTGGGCCAGGGAGAAACAAGATCCAGTACTTTGGCAATTTTTTAGGCTTTTGTTTTTATTTTGAGGGGCAGGTGGCGGGGTAGGGGAGCTTAAACCAAGTTCAAGGAGTTGTGGAGAATCCAGAGATGAGAAATTATAGCCTCTACTGTCCAAGGATTTATATCCTGTGTCATGAGGAAATCAGGTATGTTCATTAATAGACCGACCTGAAGGCAGGATATGAAAAGGGCTATCATAGAAGAACAACTAACATGCTATAGAAATGTGTAGTCCAGGCTGGGCGCGGTGGCTCACACCTGTAATCACAGAACTTTGGGAGGCTAAGGCGGGCCTGAGGTCAGGAGTTCAGGACCAACCTGGCCAACATGGTGAAACCTTGTCTCTACTAAAAATACAAAAATTAGCTGGGTGTGGTGGCAGGTGCCTGTAATCCCAGCTACTCGGGAGGCTGAGGCAGGAGAATTGCTTGAACCTGGGAGGTGGGAGTTGCAGTGAGCTGAGATTGTGCCACTGTACTCTAGTCTGGGTGACAGAGCAAGACTCCATCTCAAAACAAAACAAAACAAAACAAAACAAAACAAAACAAAAACAAACAAAAAACCCCAGAAATGTGTAGTCCATTCCCAATGGGGTATCTGAAAAGGCTTCTTATAGAAAGTGGAACTTTAAAACAAATTGTACTTTGAACATTTGTTCTATTGAAAGAAATAACTTGAGCAAGGACCTGCACTCTATTTCAAGAGGGAAACTTGGCTTACTTGAATAGAAGCTAAAGGGGAGTGTTGTGCTGTAGGCTAGAAAATTCCATAACGATTCCACCCCTGCAGGGCTTTGAATGTTTGGTTGGGTATTTTAGACTTAATTCTCCTCATATTAGGAAGGCATTTAAGATTTGAGCAGGAGAGTAATATTCTTTAAAAAAGTGTCTACAGCCAGGGTGGATTAAAGGGATGGAATGATATACTCATTTGTCCACCATTTGGGGAAGGTTGGAAGACCGCCTCTAATTCATAAGATGTGCATGGATCTACAGAAGCAAAATAAGCAGCATATCTTAATGCATAATCTTTATCCCATATATGTGCTCTTTTCTCATCTTGGACCAAATATTTGGCAGCCAAGTCTTTAAAGTAATAAGAGCAAAAGATATTTGGAATAATTCTTTCAGAACCATTTGTTACTTTGCACAGACCTGTGAGCAAATAGGATCGAGCCAAGGCATTTACTATATTGTGTGGTTCTGCAGAGGCTGCCATGCTATTATATATACTTTTATCTCGGGTAAAACTCTGTGGCTGCTGCTACCACAATTACTCAAATACCCGAAGTGTCAAAAAATAATAATAATAATAATTGAAATAGCAAAGTCAGAGTCAAGAGTTTTTCCGTTGTTTCTTGAAGTCTTAGAAAGATTGTTTCCTTTGTATTCCCTATATTCAGAATATAAAAGAGTCTCAGAAATCCAATCTTTACTAGGTTAAACATTTCAAAAGGGAGTAAAATTATTTTGCAGTTGCTTTTCAGTTTAAGGCGTGTGCTTTAGGAACTTCCAAACCTTCCTCCTGAAGCTATTTGTGAATAAGAAAAACAAAACAAAAAACTAAGTAAATACCATTTATTCCCAGCTACATTGTCCTCATGTAAACATCCTAATGCAGCATGATGGAAAAAGTTCCAAATTGTGACCTCTGAGATCTGAGTTCCAGCCCTAGTTTTGTGAAAATATAGCTTGATGGGTTTGTCGAGTTTTGTATTTAATGATAAGGAATCAGGATTTTTTATACAGTCTCTGTGCTATTCAGTAGTACTGTCCACAAGCATTAAAAAAAAAATAGAGACAGGGTCTTGCTCTGTTGCCCAGGTTTCTGTACAGTGGTGCAATCATAGCTTAGCTCACTGCAGCCTTGAACTCCGGGGTTCAACTGATTTTCCTGCTGCCTTTCAACTAAAGGATTCAACAGGTGTGCACCACCACATCTGGCTAATTTTTTATTTTATTTTTTGTAGAGACAGGGTCTTGCTATGTTGCTCAGGCTGATCTTGAACTCCTGGTTTCAAGTGACTTCCCACCTCTGCCTCCAAAGTGCTGGGATTCTAGGCATGAGCTTCTGTGCCTGTTCACAAGTATTTTTGACTCAGGACTCTAGAATATGGGGTGGCCCATGATAAGATTGTATTTCCTGGTCAACGATTTTGAGTGAAAGTGATCTGTGTGACTTCTAGGTCAGAACATTTAATGCCCAAGTGAGACTTCCCAGAATTCTCTTTCCTTCTGTAATACCTGAAAATTTTCCAGAAAGTGGTGGTTTTATAAGCCTGGGTGCAAGAGTGAGGGCAATGAGGAGCAAACTCCCAGCTGACCCACAGAGAGTATGCACTAGGATCAGGAAACCTTGGTTGTTTTAAGCCACTGAGATTTTTGTGGGTTATTTGTTAACAATAGAATAAGCAAACTTATTCTTGATTGACATAGTCTCTAAAGAGTGTAATGGTGATGAATGAGGGAAAGTTTCATACTTACAAAAGGTCTTCTTTTTTCTTAAATTAAAATTTTACACAGCTTTCTATAGATAGATGTTTAAACTGCTTTTAGGGGAAGCAAGTTTCCTATCACTGGCAATAGTGAAATGTGGACTGGGCAACCTCTTGATGGAGGTTGCTATAGAAATTGAAGAATAAAAGGTGGTTAGAGAATTTCAAAGTTCATTCTAGTTTAAAGGTATTCAGATTTGCAATTCCTGAGGGTAACTCTTGCACCTTACATTTTTGCAGCAGGTATGGTTTATAAAGTGCTTTCTCCAGTGTCAACTTATTTGCTGTCCTGTGAATAGCAAGAAATTTAATCTACTGTGCCTTCCATGGAGACTTGCATAGGCGTTAAGAAAAATGTATTTTGTAAGAGAAGCAAGATAATTACTAACCTGAATCCCACAGCGACCAACCTCGATCTTTAAAATTTTTGTTTAAAATTTTTGTAGGTATATAGTAGGTGTGTATATTTATGGAGTATATAGGTGTATATATTTAATATATTTTATATATTAAAACCTGAGATGTTTTGATACAGGCATACAACGTGGAATAATCACATCGTGGAAAATGAAATATCCATCCCCTCAAGCATTATCCCTGTGTTACAAACAATCCAATTACACTCTGTTAGTTATTTTAAAATGTGCAAATAAATTATTATTGACTATAGTCAACCTGTTGTGCTATCAAGTACTAGGTCTTATTCGTTCTTCCTAGCAATTTTTTTTTTTTTGTACACATTAACTATCTCCACCTCCCCCTCAACCCCCCACAACCCCTCCCAGCCTCTGGTAATTATCCTCCTACTCTCTATTTCTGTGAGTTCAATTGTTTTGATTTTAAGATCCCCCAAATAAGTGAGAATATGTGATATTTGTCTTTCCCTGCCTGGCTTATTTCAATTAGCATAATTACCTCTAGTTCCATCATGTTGTTGCAAATAACAGGATCATTCTTTTTTAATGGCCAAATAGTACTCCATTGCGTATATGTGCCACATTTTCTTTATCTATTCATCTGCTGATGGACACTTAGGTTGCCTCCAAATTATGGCTATTGTGAGCAGTGCTGCAACAAACATAGGAGTGCAGATATCTCTTCGATGTACTGATTTCCTTTCTTTTGGGTGTATACGCAGTAGTGGGATTGCTGGATCATGTGGTAGCTTTATTTTTAGTTTTTTGAGGAACGGCCAAACTGTTCTCTATAGTGGTTGTACTAATTTACCTTCCTACCAACAGTGTACAAAGGTCCCCTTCGCTTTACATCCTCACTAGCATTTGTTATTGTCCATCTTTCAGATTTAAGCCATTATAACTAGGGAGAGATAATATCTCATTATAGTTTTGATTTGTATTTCTCTGATGATCAACGATGTGATGTTGACCACCTTTTCCTATGCCTGTTCGTCATTTGTATGTTTTCTTTTCATAAATGTCTATTCAAATATTTGGCCCGTTGTAAAATCAGATTATTAGATTTTTTACCCATAGAGTTTTTGAGTTCCCTATATATTCTGGTTATTAATCCCTTGTCAGATCGGTAGTTTGCAAATATTTTCCCACATTCTGTGGGTTGCCTCTTTACTTTGTTGATTGTCTCCTTTGCTGTACAGAAGCTTTTTAACTTGATGTAATCCCATTTGTCCATTTTTGCTTGGATTGACTGTGCTTGCCTCAAGAAATTTTTGTCCAGACTAATGGCTTCAAGAGTTTCCCCTATGTTTTCTTCTAGTAGTTTTATAGTTTGAGGTCTTAAATTTAAACCTTAAATCAATTTTGATTTGATTTTTGTATATGGTGAGAGACAGGAGTCTAGTTTCATTCTTCTGAATTTGGATATCCAGTTTCCCCAGCACTACTTACTGAGGGATCATATTTTCCCCAGTGTAAGCTCTTAGCACTGTTGTCAAAAATGAGTTCACTGTGGTTGTGTGGATTTGTTTCTGGGTTCTTTATTCTGTTTCATTGGTCAATGTGCCTGTTTTTATGTTAGTACCATGCTGTTTTGGTTACTGAATCTCCATAGTATAATTTGAAATCAGGTTATGTGATTCCTCTAGTTTTGTTCTTTTTGCGCAGGAAAGCTTTGGCTATTCTGTGTCTTTTGTGGTTCCATATAAATTTTAGGATTGTTTTTTCTATTTCTTTGAAGAATGTCATTAGTAGAATAGCACTGAATCAATAGACTGCTCTGTGTAGTATTGACATTTTAATAATACTGATTTTACAATCCATTAGCATGGAATACCTTTCCATTTTTTTGTATCCTCTTCAAATTCTGTTTTTTAAAAATTTTTTAAATTTTTATTTTTTAAATTATACTTTAAGTTCTAGGGTACACGTGCACAATGTGCAGGTTTGTTACATATGTATACATGTGCCATGTTGGTGTGCTCCACCCATTAACTCGTCATTTACATTAGGTGTATCCCCTAATGCTATCCCTCCCCTCTCCCCCGCAACCACACTACAGGCCCCCATGTGATGTTCCCCTTCCTGTGTCCAAGTGATCTCATTGTTCAATTCCCACCTGTGAGTGAGAACATGTGGTGTTTGGTTTTCTGTTCTTGTGATAGTTTGCTGAGAATGATGGTTTCCAGCTTCATCCATGTCCCTACAAAGGACATGAACTCATCCTTTTTTATGGCTGCATAGTATTCTGTGGTGTATATGTGCCACATTTTCTTAATCCAGTCTATCATTGATGGACACTTGGGTTGGTTCCAAGTCTTTGCTATTGCGAATAGTGCCACAGTAAACATACGTGTGCATGTGTCTTTATAGCAGCATGATTTATAATCCTTTGGGTATATACCCAGTCATGGGATGGCTGGGTCAAATGGTATTTCTAGTTCTAGATCCTTGAGGAATCACCACACTGTCTTCCACAATGGTTGAACTAGTTTACAGTCCCACCAACAGTGTATAAGTGTTCCTATTTCTCCACATCCTCTCCAGCACCTGTTGTTTCCTGACTTTTTAATGATTGCCATTCTAACTGGTGTGAGATGGTATCTCATTGTGGTTTTGATTTGCATTTCTCTGATGGCGAGTGATGATGAGCATTTTTTCATGTGTCTGTTGGCTGCATAAATGTCTGCTTTTGAGAAGTGTCTGTCTGTTCATATCCTTTGCCCACTTTTTGATGGGGTTGTTTTTTTCTTGTAAATTTGTTCTAGTTCTTTGTAGGTTCTGAATATTAGCCCTTTGTCAGATGGATAGATTGCAAAATTTTTCTCCCATTCTGTAGGTTGCCTGTTCACTCTGATGGTAGTTTCTTTTGCTGTGCAGAAACTCTTTAGTTTAATTAGATCCCATTTGTCAATTTTGACTTTTGTTGCCATTGCTTTTGGTGTTTTAGACATGAAGTCCTTGCCCATGCTTATGTCCTGAATGGTATTGCCTAGGTTTTCTTCTAGGGTTTTTATGGTTTTAGGTCTAACATTTAAGTCTCTAATCCATCTTGAATTAATTTTTGTATAAGGTGTAAGGGAGGGATCCAATTTCAGTTTTCTACATATGGCTAGCTAGTTTTCCCAGCACCATTTATTAAATAGGAAATCCTTTCCCCATTTCTTGTTTTTGTCAGGTTTGTCAAAGATCAGATGGCTGTAGATGTGTGGCATTATATCTGAGGGCTCTGTTCTGTTCCATTGGTTTATATCTCTGTTTTGGTACCAGTACCATGCTATTTTGGTTACTGTAGCCTTGTAGTATAGTTTGAAGTCAGGTAGCATGATGCCTCCAGTTTTGTTCTTTTGGCTTAGGATTGTCTTGGCAATGCAGGCTCCTTTTTGGTTCCATATGAACTTTAAAGTAGTTTTTTCCAATTATGTGAAGAAAGTCATTGGTAGCTTGATGGGGATGGTATTGAATCTATAAATTACCTTGGGTAGTATGGCCATTTTTGCAATATTGATTCTTCCTATCCATGAGAATGGAATGTTCTTCCATTTGTTTGTGTCCTCTTTTATTTCATTGAGCAGTGGTTTGTAGTTCTCCTTTGAAGAGGTCCTTCACATTCCTTGTAAGTTGGATTCCTAGTTATTTTATTCTCTTTGAAGCAATTGTGAATGGGAGTTCACTCATGATTT
This sequence comes from Theropithecus gelada, assembly GCF_003255815.1. Classification (NCBI taxonomy): domain Eukaryota; kingdom Metazoa; phylum Chordata; class Mammalia; order Primates; family Cercopithecidae; genus Theropithecus; species Theropithecus gelada. The sequence goes on from NC_037673.1 coordinate 116,130,343, forward strand.
GGCTCTCTGTTTGTCTGTTATTGGTATACAAGAATGCTTGTGATTTTTGTACATTGATTTTGTATCCTGAGACTTCGCTGAAGTTGCTTATCAGCTTAAGGAGATTTTGGACTGAGATGATGAGGTTTTCTAAATATACAATCATGTTACCTACAAATAGGGACAATTTGACTTCCTCTTTTCCTAAATGAATACCCTTTATTTCTTTCTCTTGCCTGATTGCCCTGGCCAGAACTCCCAACACTATGTTGAATAGGAGTGATGAGAGAGGGCATCACTGTCTTGTGCCAGTTTTCAAAGGGAATGCTTCCAGTTTTTGCCCATTCAGTATGATATTGGCTGTGGGTTTGTCATTAATAGCTCTTATTATTTTGAGATACGTTCCATCAGTACCGAATTTATTGAGAGTTATTAGCATGAACAGCCGTTGAATTTTGTCAGAGGCCTTTTCTGCATCTATTGAGATAATCATGTGGTTTTTGTTTTTGGTTCTGTTTATATGCTGGATTACATTTGTTGATTTGTGTATGTTGAACCAGTCTTGCATCCCAGGGATGAAGCCCACTTGATCATGGTGGATAAGCTTTTTGATGTGCTGCTGGATTCGGTTTGCCAGTATTGTATTGAGGATTTTGCAGGATATTATCCAGGAGAACTTCCCCAACCTACCAAGGCAGGCCAACATTCAAATTCAGGAAATAGAGAGAATGCCACAAAGATACTCCTTGAGAAGAGCAACTCTAAGACACATAATTGTCAGATTCACCAAAGTTGAAATGAAGGAAAAAATGAGGACATTCATCAGGGATATTGGTCTAAATTTCTCTTTTTCTGTTGTGTCCCTGCCAAGCTTTGGTATCAGGATGATTTTGGCCTCATAAAATGAGTTAGGGAGGATTCCCTCTTTTTCTATTGATTGGAATAGTTTCAGAAGGAATGGTACCAGCTCCTTCTTGTACCTCTAGTAGAATTTGACTGTGAATCCGTCTGGTCCTGGACATTTTTTGGTTGGTAGACTATTAATTATTGCCTCAATTTCAGAGCCTGCTATTGGTCTATTCAGGGATTCAACTTCTTCCTAGTTTAGTCTTGGGAGAGTGTAAGTGTCCAGGAACTTATCCATTTCTTCTAGGTTTTCTAGTTTATTTGCATAGAGGTGTTTATAGTATTCTCTGATGGTAGTTTGTATTTCTGTGGGATCGGTGGTGATATCCCCTTTATCATTTTTTATTGCGTCTATTTGATTCTTCTGTCTTTTCTTCTTTATTAGTCTTGCTAGTGGTCTATCAATTTTGTTGATCTTTTCAAAAACCAGCTCCTGGATTCATTGATTTTTTGAAGGGTTTTTTGTGTCTCTATCTCCTTCAGTTCTGCTCTGATCTTAGTTATTTCTTGCCTTCTGCTAGCTTTTGAATGTGCTTGCTCTTGCTTCTCTAGTTCTTTTAATTGTGATGTTAGGGTGTCAATTTTAGATCTTTCCTGCTTTCTCTTGTGGGCGTTTAGTGCTATAAATTTCCCTCTATACATTGCTTTAAATGTGTCCCAGAGATTCTGGTATGTTGTATCTTTGTTCTCATTGGTTTCAAAGAACATCTTGATTTCTGCCTTCATGTCATTATGTACCCAGTAGCCATTCAGGAACAGGTTGTTCAGTTTCCATGTAGTTGAGCAGTTTTGAGTAAATTTCTTAATCCTGAGTTCTAGTTTGATTGCACTGTGATCTGAGAGACAGTTTGTTATAATTTCTGTTCTTTTACATTTGTTGAGGAGTGCTTTACTTCCAACTATGTGGTCAATCTTGGAATAAGTGTGATGTAGTGCTGAGAAGAATGTATATTCTGTTGATTTGGGGTGGAGATTTTTGTAGATATCTATTAGGTCTGCTTGGTGCAGAGCTGAGTTCAATTCCTGGCTATCCTTGTTAACTTTCTGTCTCGTTGATCTGTCTAATGTTAACAGTGGAGTGTTAAAGTCTTATATTATTATTGTGTGGGAGTCTAAGTCTCTTTGTAAGTCTCTGAGGACTTGCTTTATGAATCTGGGTGCTCCTGTATTGGGTGCATATATATTTAGGATAGTTAACTCTTCTTGTTGAATTGATCCCTTTACCATTATGTAATGGCCTTCTTTGTCTCTTTTGATCTTTGTCGGTTTAAAGTCCGTTTTATCAGAGACTAGGATTGCAACCCCTGCCTTTTTTGTCTTCCATTTGCTTAGTAGATCTTCCTCCATCCCTTTATTTTGAACCTATATGTGTCTCTGCATGTGAGATGGGTCTCCTGAATACAGCACACTGATGGGTCTTGACTCTTTACCCAATTTGCCAGTCTGTGTCTTTTAATTGGAGCATTTAGCCTATTTACATTTAAGGTTAATATTGTTTTGTGTGAATTTTATCCTGTCATTATGATGTTAGCTGGTTATTTTGCTTGTTATTTGATGCAGTTTCTTCCTAGTATCAATGGTCTTTACATTTTGGCATATTTTTTCAATGACTGGTACTAGTTGTTCCTTTCCATGTTTAGTGCTTCCTTCAGGAGCTCTTGTAGAGCAGGCCTGGTAGTGACAAAATCTCTAAGCATTTGCTTGTCTGTAAAGGATTTTATTTCTCCATCATTTATGAAACTTAGGCTGGATATGAGATTCTGGGTTGAGAATTCTTTTCTTTAAGAATGTTGAATATTGGTCCTCACTCTTTTCTGGCTTGGAGAGTTTCTGCTGAAAGATCTGCTGTTAGTCTGATGGGCTTCCCTTTGTGGGTAACCCGACCTTTCTCTCAGGCTGCCCTTAACATTTTTTCCTTTGTTTCAACTTTGGTGAATCTGACAATTATGTGTCTTGGAGTTGCTCTTCTCGAGGAGTCTTTGTGGCATTCTCTGTATTTCCTGAATTTGAATGTTGGCCTGCCTTGGTAGGTTGGGAAGTTCTCCTGGATAATATCCTGCAGAGTGTTTTCCAACTTGGTTCCATTCTCCCCGTCGCTTTCAGGTACACCAATTAGACATAGATTTGGTCTTTTCACATAGTCCCATATTTCTTGGAGGCTTTGTTCTTTTTACTCTTTTTTTCTCTAAACTTCTCTTCTCACTTCATTTCATTCATTTGATCTTCAATCACTGATACCCTTTCTTCCAGTTAATCAAATCAGTTACTGAAGCTTGTGCATTTGTCACGTAGTTCTCGTGCCATAGTTTTGAGCTCTATCAGGCCATTTAAGGACTTCTCTAAATTGGTTATTCTAGTTAGCCATTCGTCTAATCTTTTTTCAAGGTTTTTAGCTTCTTTGCGATGGGTTTGAACTTCCTTCTTTAGCTCGGAGAAGTTTGATCATCTGAAGCCTTCTTCTCTCAACTCGTCAAAGTCATTCTCCATACAGCTTTGTTCCCTTGCTGGCGAGGAGCTGTGTTCCTTTGGAGAGGGGAGAGGCACTCTGATTTTTAGAATTTTCAGCTTTTCTGCTCTGTTTTTTCCCCATCTTTGTGGTTTTATCTACCTTTGGTCTTTGATGATGGTGACTTACAGATGGAGTTTTGGTGTCGATGTCCTTTCTGTTTGTTAGTTTTCCTTCTAAAAGTCAGGACGCTCAGCTGCAGGTCTGTTGGAGTTTGCTGGAGGTCTGCTCCAGACCCTGTTTGCCTGGGTTTCAGCAGTGAAGCCTGCCGAAGAGTGAATATTGCTGAACAGCAAATGTTGCTGCTGATCATTCCTTTGGAAGCTTCATCTTAGATGGGCACCCGGTTGTGTGAGGTTTCAGTCTGCCCCTACTGGGGGGTGCCTCCCAGTTAGGCTACTCGGGGGTCAGGGACCCACTTGAGGAGGCAGTCTGTCCATTCTCAGATCTCAAACTCCATGCTGGGAGAACCACTACTCTCTTCAAAGCTGTCAGACAGGGATATTTAAATCTGCAGAAGTTTCTGCTGCCTTTTGTTTGGCTATGCCCTGCCCCCAGAGGTGGAGTTTACAGAGGCAGGCAGGCCTCCTTGAGCTGCAGTGGGCTCCACCCAGTTTGAGCTTCCCAGCCACTTTGTTTACCTATTCAAGCCTCAGCAATGGTGGGTGCCCCTCCCCAAGCCTCACTGCTGCCTTGCAGTTTGATCTCAGACTGCTGTGCTAGCAATGAGGGAGGCCCTGTGTGCGTGGGACGCTCTGAACCAGGCGCAGGATATAATCTCCTGGTGTGCTGTTTGCTAAGACCCTTGGAAAAGCACAGTATTAGGATTGGAGTTACCCAATTTTCCAGGTGCTGTGTGTCACGGTTTCCCTTGGCTAGGAAAGGGAATTCCCTTACCCCTTTCGCCCCCTCGGTGAGGCCATGCCTTGCTGTGCTTTGGCTCTCACTCGGTGGGCTGCACCCACTGTCCTGCACCCACTGTCCGACATGCCCCAGTGAGATGAACCCAGTACCTCAGTTGGAAATGCAGAAATCACCCATCTTCTGTGTTGCTCATGCTGGGAGCTATAGCATGGAGCTGTACCTATTGGGCCATCTTGGAACTGATACCCCTCTCCAAATTCTTTAATCCATGTTTTATAGTTTTCATTATAGAGATATTTCACTTCTTTGGTTAATTCCTAGGTATTTAATTTCATTTGTGGTTGTTGTAAATGAGATTACTTAATTTTTTTTTTTCAGATTGTTCACTATTGGTATATAGAAATGCTGCTGATTTTTGTATGTTGAGTTTGTATCCTGCAACTTTACTGAATTTGTTTATCAGTTGTAATAGTTTTTTGGTAGAGTTTTTAGGTTTCTTCCGAATATAAGAGCATATCCTCTGCAAATAAGGATAATTTGACTTCTTCCTCTCTGATTTGGATGCCCATTATTTTTTCTCTTGTCTCATTGCTCTAGCTAGTACTTCTTGTACTATGTTGAACCACAGTGTTGAAAGTGGGCATCCTTATATTCCAAATCTTAGAGGAAAGGCTTTCAGTTTTTCCCCATTCAGTATGATATGAGCAGTGGGTCTATTGCATATGGCTTTTATTATGTTGAGGTATGTTCCTTCTATACCTAGTTTTCCTAGGGTTTTTTTTTCATGAAGGGATGTTGAAATTTATCAAATGCTTTTCTAATGTCAATTAAAATGATCATATTGTTTTTGTCCTTCATTCTGTTGATATGATGTATCGCATTGATTTATTTGCATACATTGAACCATGCTTGCATCCCTGGGATAAATCCCACTTGGTCATGATGAATGATATTTTTAACACATTATAGAATTTGGTTTGCTAGTATTTTGTTGAGGATTTTTGCATCAATATTCATCAGAGATATTGGCCTGCAGTTTTCTTTTTTAATGTGTCTTTGTCAGGTTTTGGTACCGGGGTAATACTGGCCTCATAGAATGAGTTTGGAAGTAGTCCCTTCTCTATTTTTTGGAATAGCTCGAGTAGGATTGGTATTAGTTTTTCTTTAAATGTTTGGTAGAATTCAGCAGTGAAGTCATTGAGTCCTGGCCTTTTCTTTACTGGGAGACATTTTATTATGGTTTCATCTTGTTTCTTGTTATTGGTCTGTTCAGGCTTTGGACTTCTTCATGGTTCAATCTTATAGGTTGTATGTATCTAGGGATTTGTCTATTTCTTCTAGGTTTTTCAGTTTATTGGCATATAGTTGTTCACACTAGCCACTGATGATCATCTGACTTTCTGTGGTATAAATTGTAATGTCTCCTTTTTCATCTCTGATTTATTTGGATCTTTTCTCTTATTTTCTTAGTCTAGCTAAAGGTTTGTCAATTCTGTTTAACTTTTCAAAAATCCAACTTTTTGTTTCATCGATATTTTGTATTGTCTTCTTTCAATTTCACTTAGTTCTGCTCTGATTTTTATTATTTATTTGATTAATTTTGCATTTAGTGTGCTCTTGCTTTTCTAGTTCTTTAAGGTGCATTGTTAGTTTGTTTGAAGTTTTTCTTCCTTTTTGATGTTGTAGGTACTTGTAGGTATAACATTTGCTCTCAGAGCTGCTTTTGCTGTGCCTCATAGGTTTTGGTATGTTGTGTTTCCATTATCATTTGCTTCAAAAATTTTTTCAATTTCCTTCTTAATTTCTTCATTGACCCACTGGTCATTCAGGAGCATATGTTTAATTTCCATGTATTTGTATAGCTTCCAAAATTCCTCTTGTTATTGATTTCTAGTTTTATTTCATTGTGATAAGAGAAGATGCTTGACATGATTTCATCTTTTTGAATGTTTTTAGACATGCTTGGTGACTTAACATATGATCTGTCCTTGGGAATAACCCATATTCTGAGGAAAAAAATTTGTATTCTGTAGCTACTGGATGAAGTGTTCTGTAAATATCTATTAGGTCAATTTGGTCTATAGTGCAGACTAAGTGTGATGTTTCTTTGTTTATTCATCTGCAAGATCTTTCCAATGCTGAATGTGGTGTGTCGAAGTCGTCAGCTATTATTACATTGATGTCTGTCTCTCTCTTCAGCTCTAATAATATTTCCTTTATCTATCTATGTGCTCCAGTGTTGGGTGCATATATAAGATTGTTATATCCTCTTGCTGGATTGACCCCTTTATTATCATATAGTGGCCTTCTTTGTCTCCTTGTATAGTTTTTGTCTTAAAATCTATTTTGTCTGATATAAGTATAGGTACTCCTGCTCCTTTTCAGTTTCTATTGGCATGGATTATCTTTTTTCCTCCCCTTTCTTTTATTTCTATGTGTGTCTTCATAGGTGAACTGTATTTCCTGTATGCAACAGATCACCAGGTCCTGTTTTTTTTTAAATCCATGCAGCCATTTCATGTCTTTTGATAGAATAATTTAGTCCATTTATATTCGTTGTTAATATTGATAAGTAAGGATTTACTCCTACCATTTTCTTATTTGTTTTCTGGTCTTCTCTCCCTTCTTTCTTCTCTTTCTGTTTTCCTTTTAGTGAAGGTACTTTTCTTTGGTGATATGATTTAGTTTCTTGCTTTTCAATTTTTCTGTATTCATTATATGTTTTTTGGTTTGAGGTTACCATGTGGCTTGCAAATAGTATCTTATAACCCATTATTTTAAGTTGATAACAACTGTTTGCATAAACAAGCAAGCCAAAGGAAAGCTAATAAAGATGTTATGCCTTAATTTTGTCTCCTGATTTTTAACTTTTTGTTATTTCTATTTGTATGTTATTGTACTATCTATGTCTTGAAAAGTCATTGTAGTAATTATGTTTGATTGGTCCATCATTCAGTCTTTCTACTTAAGATGGTTTATACACTGCAGCTACAGGTTTTTAATATTCTGTGTACTTACTATTACCAGTGAGTGTTTTTTTTTTGTTTTTTTTTTTGTTTTTTTACCTTCAGATGATTTGTTATTGCTCATTAGCATCCTTTCTTTCTGACTGAAGCACTCCCTTTAGCATTTCTTGTAGGATAGGTGTGGTGTTGATTAAATCCCTCAGTTTTTGTTTGTCTGAAAAAGTCTTTGTTTTTCCTTCATGTTTGAAGGATATTTTCATGGATATATTACTTCTAGGGTAAACTTTTTTCCTTCAGCACTTTAAATATGTCATGCCACTCTCTCCTGGTTTGTAAGGTTTCCAATGAAAAGTCTGGTGCCAGATGTATTGGAGCTCCATTGTATGTTATTTGTGTTTTTTTTTTTTTTTTTCTCTTGCTGCTTTTAGGATCCTCTTTTAATTCTTGACCTTTGGGAGTTTGACGACAAAATGCCTTGAGGTTGTGTTTTTTGGGTTAAATCTGCTTGGTGTTCTATAACATTCTTATACTTGGATATTGATATCTTTCTCTAGGTTTGGAAAGCTTTCTGTTATTATTAATTTGAATAAACTTTTTGCTCCTATCTCATTCTCCACCTCCTCTTTAAAGCCAACAACTCTTAGTTTTGCCCTTTTGAGACTATTTTCTAGATCCTGCAGATGTGCTTCATTGTTTTTTTTTTTTAATCTTTTTTTCTTTTGTCTCCTCTGACTGTATATTTTCAAACAGCCTGTCTTTAAGCTCAATGAATTCTTTCTTCTTCTTGATCAGTTCTTCTATTAAAAGACTCTGATGTATTCTTCAATATGTCAGTTGTGTTTTTCTGGTCCTCAATTTCTGCTTAATTTTTAAAAATTATTTCAATCTCTTTGTTAAATTTGACATATAGAACTCTGAGTTCCTTCTGTGCGTTATCTTGAATTTATTTGAATTTCCTCAAAACAGCTACTTTGAATTCCTTTTCTGAAAGATTTCATATTTCTATTTCTCCAGGATTGATTCCTAGTGCCTTATTTCATTCATTTGATGAGGTTATGTTTTCTTGGATGGTCTTGATACTGGTGGATGTTTGTCTGTGTGGGCATTGAAGAGATAGGTATTTACTGTTGTCTTCTCAGTCGGGACTTAGCACTTGTCCTTGAGAATACTTTTTTGAAAGGACTTGGGTATTGTGATCTAAGCTGTATCTGCTTCAGGGTGCACCCCAAGCCCAGTAACGCTGTGGTCCTTGCAGACTCCTAGAGGTACCACCTTGATGGTCTTGGACAAGATCTGGAAAAATTCTCTGTATTACCAAGCAGAGACTTTTGTTCTCTTCCCTTACTTTCTCCCAAACAAACACAGTCTCTCTGTTCTGAGCCACCCGGAGCTGGGGATGAAGTGATGCAAACTCCCATGAGGCCACCACCACTATGATTGTACTGGGTCAGACCTGAAGGCAGCACAGCACCAGGTCTCACTGAAAGCCTACTATAACCACTCCCTGGCTACCACTTATGTTCACTTCAGGCCCTGTGACTCTACTGTCAGCAGGTGGTAAAGCCAGAGAGGCTTGTGTCCTTCCCTTCAGAGTGGTGAGTTCCCTGAGGCCCTAGGCATTTTCAGAGGTGCCATCCAGAAGTCAGGGACTAGAGTCAAAAACCTTAGAAGTTTACCTGGTGTCCTATTGTACTGCAGCTGAGTTGGCACTCAAACCAGAAGATGCAGTCTTTCCCACTCTTCCCTCCCCTTTCCAAAGGAAGAGGAGCCACACCCCATGGTGTGAGTGGCAGTGGGATGCTCTTTTATAGCCACACTCTCTTTTCTCTCACTCTCACCCCCTCCTTCACCACTGGCAACCATTAATTGATTTTTCATTTTTATACTTTCCTTATTCCAGGAATGTTTTATAAGTGGAATTACACAGTATATAACATTTTGGCATTGACTTTTTTTTCCCCTCTCTGCGTAATTCTCTGAAGATTCATTCAAGTTTGATCATTTTATTGCTAAGTAGTATTCAAAGTAAGAAAGTACCACAGTTTGTTTAATAAGTTACCTATTGAAGGATATCTGAGTTGTTTCTTGTTTTTGGCTATTATGAATGAGCTGTTATGTAGGTTTTTGTATGTAGGTTTTTCATTTCTTTGGGATAAATGCCCAATAATGTAATTGTGGGGTAATAAGGTAGTTATATGTTTCAGCTGCCATACTTTTGGCTATAACATTTTACATTTCTAGCAGCAGTGTATGAATGATTCAACATCCTCATCAATATTTGATGTTGTCACTATTTTTTATTGTAATCATTCTGATAGGTGTGTAGTGATACACTGTGGTTTTACTTTGCATTTTCCTAATGGCTAATGATATTGAATATCATTTCATGTGCTTAGGCTTCCGAGTAGCTAGGACCAGAGCCATATGCTACCACCCCCAGCTAATTTTTAAAAATTTCTTTTTGTAGAGATGGGTTCTTGCTATGTTGCGCAGGTTGGTCTGGAACTCCTGGGCTCAAGGGATTCTCTCACCTCCACCTCTCAAAGTTCTGGAATTACAGGCATGAGCCACTGTGCTTGGCCAGTGATATTGTTTTAATTTTGGTGTTCTTGTGTCTGTTGCTAATATATATAAATACAATTGATGTAATTTTATCTTCTGCCCTGTAACTTTGCTGAATTCATTTATAGAAGTTTTCTCTCTCTTTCTTTTTTCCTTTTCTTCCTTCTTTACCTTTTTTCCTCCTCTTCCTCCTCCTCCTGCTTTTTCTCCTCCTCCTCTTCTTTCTGTAGATTTTCTGAGATTTTCTACACAATCATGTCACCTGGAAATAGGAAATTTTATTTCTTTCGTTCTCACTTGTGTGACTTTTGTTTCCCTTTTGTGCCCTTTGTACTGGCTTGAACATCCAGTTGTATGATAAGAGCATTATTATTAAGAACATTGAGAGTAGATGGCTTTGCCATGTTCCTGATCTAACACTCAGTTTTACCATCAATGTTAGCTGTAGGCTTTATGTAGATTCTCTCTACTGCATTGTGAAAGTTCCTCTCTATTCCTACTTTTATAAGAATAACTTTTTTAAAAAAACATATGGGGTCTTTCTATGTTGTCAGGATGGCCTCAAACTCCCGGGCTCAAGTAACCTTCTCACCTCAGCCTCCCCAGTAGCTGGGACTATAGGAGTACCACACCAACCCAACTAGAATGAATATTTTTAAATGCTTTAAAAATTTTCTCATCAGTTGATTTTCTTTTCTTCAGCCTATGTGATTTTTCTTTTTTAGCCTATAAATAGAGTGGATTATACCGATTGAATTTTGAATGTTGAATCAGTCTTGCATCCTTGGAATAGACCCCACTTGGTCATGGTGTGTAATTCTTTATACATATTGCTGAATTCTGTTTTCTAATATTTTGTTAATAATTTTTGCATCTATATTTATTAGGAATATTGGTATGTAGTTTTCTTTTTTGTACTATCTTTGTCTGATTTGGTATCAGGGTTTTACTAACTTCATAAAATGAATTGAGAAATCATCTCTCTTCCTCTTTTCCTGGAAGAGATTGTGTAGAATTAATGTTAATTCTTCTTTAAACATTTGACAGAATTGCCCAGTGAAACTATGTAGTCATGGAGATTTCTTTTTTGGGAGTTTAACAATTACAAATTCAATTTCCTTTATAGTTATAGGGCATGCAATGTACTTATTTAATATTGGGTGAGTTTTAGCAGTTTGTGTTTTTTGAGAAATTTGTCCATTTCATCTAAGTTGTCAAATTCATGTCCATAGCATTGTTTGTGGGGTTCCCTTGCTATTTTTTTGATGTCTGCAGGGTCTGTAATTATATCTTCTGCTTCATTCTCAATATTCTCAATTTTCTAGGAGTGGCAGGCTCCCTGGTTTGTTCTTAATATGTGTATATTTTTAGTTACGCAAGTTATATGTTGGTACATTTTTGTTATAGAATTCTAACCATCCAGAGTATGAAATATAAGGAGTAGAGCTCTCTTTCATTATCTTCTGCACCTGTTCCTCTCATCCTCCTTCTTGACTCAGAGGTAAGGAAAGTGAACAGTTTGGGGTGTGTCTTCCGGGACTGTGACTCCTACCCCTAAGTAATATTTGATCACCTGGTGGAAATTTTTTCTCCGACTCTTCAAGGATCAGAAGGAGCTTTGATGATGAAACTGGTGGTGGGGAAAGTCAAGGAGGAAAAGAGGAAAGCCAGAGGGGGAGGTCAGAGGGAGGAACAAACAGCCATCTTTCTCTGCTATAAGAGGAGGCTCCTTCTATCTAGTGTCCCCACATGTTCCCCACATGAAGGCTATGACTTCAGGGGCAGATGTAGAATCGGCTTGTTTGGTGGTGTACCAGATGAAGGAAAATATCTGATCTTTCAGCAAATTCTGTTGTCTCTTCCTTCAAAATACATCCAGAAGATGACCATTATCCATTATTTTCACAACTAACTTTGTGATCCAAACCAGTCTCATCTCTCTCCTGGATTATTGCAAAAGGCCCACTGTTCTCTCTGATTCTGCCTTTGCCTTCTAAAAGTCTATTCTCAACACAGTTACCAGAATGATCTTTTCAAATGTAATTTCTCATGCAAAACTCTCCAAGCTTCCCATGTCACTGAATCTAAAACTAACCAATTAGCTAGACCTAACTACCTGTTTACAAGGCAATGCAGCTAATAGGGGAACATCTTAGATAACATCACAAGGACACAATCAACCATTTCCAAACTGTGGAAAATTCTGGAAGATAAATTAGTTTTTTCCAACAGGTAAATGCCTTTAAAAAGGAGGGAGAACTGTTGTAGATTAAAAGATGTGATGTTGACCAATCGCAATGTGTGGACTTTGTTTGGATCTTGATCTCAACAACACAGTTATACAAAGATATTTTAGCATATTTGGAGGAAATTGAGTATGGCTTGGTTATTAAATTACATAAAATAATTATGGTTAAATTCATTTGGTGAGATAATGATATTTCTGTTATCCTTTTTAAAAGTTCATATCTTTGGAGGTACATACTGCTGCCTTCAAGGAGAAATGACATAATGTCTGGAATTTGCTTTAAAATACAGCAAATCCCCCACTCCTCTATCTCAAATACCTAAATAAAAAGAAATGAACAAAAGATTAAAAGTGTGTGTATGCAGTGGATGGAACAAGAATGGCAGAATACTGATAACTGTTGAAACTGGATTATGTGTACATGAAGCTGCATTCCTATTACACAATTCTCTCTACTTTAGTCTGAAAATTTTTACCACACAAAAAATGCTCCTTGGCCCCTCTTTTTTAGGGATTCTTTAAGAAACTGGAGATTTAATCTCATCAGCAATTTTTCACAAGGCTACATTTGCCCTATCTTCATTCTCCCTCTGCCTGGGGACAGTCTGCAGTGCCCTTTCAAATTTGGGCCTACCTTGGTCCTCTGGGTATTTCTACTGCTTTTTTAATGCAGTGACTTCTGGGAATCCCCCTCATACTTGTCAACTAATAGTCCCACTGGATTGGGGTCACTGCCCCAAATGAGGTATCTCTAATTTTAGATTGGAATCAGGAAAATCCAGATGAGTTGCCACTTATAACTGGTATACATTTCAGCCTATGAGCAGAGATGTGCAGGAGATAGTATGCAATTTTCTTATATAACTCCATTTAATTTGTAATTTAAGCCTTGGTTCTGTTGATGTCCTGTTTGGATTTCCACCTCTCCCTATTTGGAAATCATACAGGGCTGAGGTTTTGAGGGTGGGGTGAGAGCATAGTCTCTGGTTATTGGAGCATACAGCTGAAGTTTAGATGCCCATCAGCTCAGTTGCCAGGGCATCTTTAGGTGGTGTGGCTCCTATGCCATGTGTGAGATAGGTTGCCATGATTCTGCTTGTATGCATAATACAGCCAGCCCTTCTTGAAGTTTTTGCTGCCTGTACCTCTTCAGCCACATTTCAGAGGGCTCCTCTCCTCCATAGTTTGAAGATCTCTCTCTCTTCCTGACCTAATCAGTACCTCTCAACACTGTAGTAGAGTAAGAAGGGGGCATGCCTAATTAAAAAAATCCTGCTTCCATTATGTTTCTGCTAACTTTCCTCTTTCCTATGGAGTTTCAGATTTTAGAAATAAAAGTCAGGTAGGGTGTGGTGGGTGTGGTGGCTCATGCCTGTAATCCTAGCACTTTGGGAGCTTGAGGCTAGGAGTTCAAGACCAACCTGGGCAACATACTGAGACCCTGTTTCTAAAAAAAAAAAAAAAAATTAGCGAGGTGTGGTGGTTCATGCCTGGTGCCAGTTGTTCCAGCTACTTGGGAGGCTGAAGTGTGAGGATCACTTGAGCCCAGGGGCTGAAGTGACCTATGATCACACCACTGCACTCCAGCCTGGGTGACAGAGGGAGACCCTGTCTCTCACAAAACAAAACAAAATAAAAACAACAACAACAGCAACAAATAAAAAACAAAGAAAGAAAAGTCAAGATGATTAACATGCTACTGCTGCTTTCAGCCCTGCCATACCCTTCCTCTGAGCAATGAACACAAACAAAGCCTGCTACCTGCTTGAGTCCAGAAGGGAAAGGGTGAAAAAAAAGGAGAAAAGAAAAAAATTAAACAGAAACATGTTAACATCTCAAAATATTCTGCCACATTTGAAATACGGGAGAGTTGAATTCATTAGAGGACTTCTACTGGAAAAAAGGAATTGTTCTTGAAAAGGAGGCCTCTGCAGTTGCACAGACTGTGTTGGACCTAGGTCCGCAGAACGCTGTGATGTCATCATTGAGGTCAGAGAATCTGCTGTGGGCCTGGTGACCTTTGAACCTTAACAGCCCTGCAATGTAGTGAGCACTGGGCAGTGCTGCTGGTTCACTAAGCGGTCTTGAGTTCTTCAGCTATTTAGGAGATTCAACTACGTTTATTCATACTGAATCTTTTTAATGAATTTCCTGAGAGCCAAGAAGGGCCAATCTACAGAAAAAAGCGGGAGGTGGACCTTAAGCATCTTCTAGAAACTCTTCTAGCTGATACCATGAAACGACGACAAAAGAGGAAACATTTGGAAAATGAAGAGTCCCAGGAAACCGCTGAGAAGGGAGGAGGTATGTGCTGGGCAAACTCTCTGGGTCACAAGCGTCACTGGCCAGCCTGAGCCTTTTTTTTAATTTTATTTTTGAGACGGAGCCTCGCTCTGTCGCCCAGGCTGGAGTGCAGTGGTGCGATCTCGGCTCACTGCAAGCTCCGCCTCCCGGGTTCACGCCATTCTCCTGTCTCAGCCTCCCGAGTAGCTGGGACTACAGGCGCCCGCCACCTCGCCTGGCTAATTTTTTGTATTTTTAGTAGAGATGGCATTTCACCGTGTTAGCCGGGATGGTCTCGATCTCCTGATCTCCTGATCCACCTGCCTCGGCCGCCTTTTTTTTTTTTTTTTTTCTTGTTTTTTTGAAAAAGAGTCTTGCTCTGTTGCCCAGGCTGGAGTGCAGTGGTGCGATCTCGGTTCACTGCAAGCTCCATCTCCTGGGTTCTCGCCATTCTCCTGCCTCAGCCTCCCGAGTAGCTGGAGCTACAGGCGCTCACCACAATGCCCAGCTAATTTTTAAAAAAAAATTTTTATTTTTAGTAGAGACGGGATTTCATCGTGGTAGCCAGGATGGTTTCGATCTCCTGACCTCGTGCTCCACCCGCCTCGGCCTCCCAAAGTGCTGGGATTAATGGCGTGAGTCACCGCACCCGGCCAGCCTGAGCCTTCTTTAGGGAGGAGGAACTGAGGAGAATGTACTACCTATGCGGTAGTGAGGGGGAGACCTGGCTGTTGGCTGATGCCGGCACATCCATCTTGAGGGTACCCGGATGTGAGATGGACAGGAAGTCCAGATGCCAGTGGCACACGATACAGAAAGCCAGCCCTGCTGGGCTGAGAACTTTTCTTCTGGGGCTGCTGGTACCTGGAACTATGTCAGTCTCCAGGCAGGTCGGGGACCCACTTACAGAGACCCAGTGATGCAGCCTGAGTCTTGTCTTTCTCTCATTTTCTTTATTTGCTCTTTCCCTGGGGTGACCGAGGTGGAAGGTGTGAAGGGTGCTGGTAGAAATCTATGAGTTGCACTGCCCCTTTTAGCAGAAACGAAAGAGTAGCCCAATGAATTAAAGGCCTTGTTGAAAAATATCTTGAGAAGCGAAATGCTTGTTAGAAAGTAGATTAAACACTTGTTTGGGGATGGCGTCATACTGAAACCACGGAGGTTTGATTTTTCAGCAGGAAGAATTAACCAATTAATCCAACAGAATTTGTGAATCCACAGTGTGGGACATCCCAGAGGAAATGACACCAGGGTAAGGGTCTTCGATTGCTGTCAGTTTACTTCCCAGGCTGCATGATAATGGCAGGTATTAAATGTAAAGAAGCCGCTTATCCTGAAAGGGGGATGGTCACGTGCAGGAGACAGGGCAGAAAGGAGCCTGCCCCAGAGATGGCCCTCGAGGCTTCTGCCCCAGTTAGAGCTCAGCAGCGCCTATGAGGCCCAAGGTCATAAAGACCTGTAGGTTGAGCCCTGGGAATGGAGGCATGAAGAATAGGCATGGAGAGCAGAGGGCTGGGACAGGAAGGGGAAGGCAATGGTTTTCCTGTCCTTCATCTACCCTTACATTTCAGAATTTGTCTGTCTCTGTGTGTGTGTGTGCGCGCGTGTGTGTTGGGAGGGGGAGGACTGGAGATAATGGGAGCACAGTGGTGGGTTCTGCAGGGTGAGCTTTCTGTCACCATGCCTCGGCCTGGGCAACACTCAATACACATAACAGTGTGTACCGAATTTTTGTTAAGGGTATTCCAGGAGACAGTCACTCATATGCCCATATGTACTCTGATACAGAAAAAGAGTCACACACCTCCACACACAGTGCATACAGTTAGATACACATACCGTTCCTCTATTACATACTCACACAACCCATGTGTGTGACAGTCTTTTCTTCCTACAGAGATTTCATGTGTGTGTGGGGGTGTGTGTGTGTGTCTCCCCAACTCTCACACAAACACAGCTACCTTAAACTATCTCTAAATACCTCTTTAAGAGCCAGTCACACATCATACATGCCATATCTGTAACACATTGTGTAGCAGAGCCAGACCTGCTTTGCATAGACCACGATGAAACAAAGATTCACCACCATCCCCTTATTAGGGTTGCCAGATAAAATACAGGATGTCCAGTTAAACTTGAATGTCAGATAAACCACCAATGATTTTTTAGTATGAGTGTGTCCCAAATATGGTATGGAACATACCGACACTAAAGATAAGTATGACAAATATTGCATGGGACATACTTACACTAAAAAATTATTTGTAATTTATCTAAAGTTCAAATTTAATTTGGCATCAGCTGTTTTTCTGCTAGATCTGGTGACCCTTATATATTCATGATGAGCTAACCTATGATATACTTATATTTCTGCTTAGTGTCTGCCTTCTTGTCTAGAATGGAAAGTCCACTGAGAAGAAGGACTGTTTTGTTCAGTATTCCTAGAGCCTAGAAGAGTGGACTGGTGTCTGATCATGGAAGCTGTTCATGAAATATTGCCAGATGAATGAATTAATGTACATTATAAATACAAGCCACACCATATAATCAGGAAAAGTTACATATTGCATAATTCCAGGGTTGTAAACACAAACTATGCACACAAACTCCATAGACACAGACACATGTTTCTATAATATACCCACACAAACCTACACATATCAAAGGCTATCTGATATGTATCACTCTTACACTTCAGACCTATTCATAGTCACCACACAGGCCTACGTTCCTAATGATACACTATCAAAATACCTGTTGACTGTAATTAAATATTGGAGTATCCACCAGAAGGCTGTCTCACAAACCGTGTGTGTTCACCACACCTGACATATGTCAGCCACTCAGTAAATATTTGTTGGGTGGGTAAATGATGCACAAACATTCCCCATCCACCATATCTCTGTGCCCTTCATACCTTTCTCAGGAATGTCAAAGTCCCAAGAGGATGCCCTGCAGCCTGGATCCACTAGAGTGGCCAAGGGCTGGAGCCAAGGGGTGGGAGAAGTTACTTCTACCTCCGAATACTTCTCCTGTGTTTCTTCTTCACGCAAGCTCATCCACGGTGGTAAGGGTGCAGGGCTCCCTGGGCATGTGGCTTCTTGGCTGTGGGGTTCATTGGGCATGAAAATCTTTGAGTGTGGGGCTCTTTGGGACTGGGACTCTTTGGGTACAGGGCTCTTTGGGCATGAGACTCTTTGGTTGCAGTGCTGCTTGAGTGTAAGGCTCTTTGGGAGTGGGACATTTTGGGTTTGGGGCTCCTTCGGTGTGACACTCTTTGGGTGTGGGGCTCGTTGGATGTGAGATTCTCTGGGTGTGAGGTTCCTTGAGCACGACACTCTGGATACAGGGCACTGTGGGTATGAGACTCTTTGGGTGCTGGGCTCCTTAGGTCTGGGACATTTTGGGTGCAGGGCTCCTTGGGTAGGGGACAGGAGGCCCATAGATCCAAGGATGAGGCTAAGAGGAAACCCAGGGCAGTTGGATATGATCAGAGCTCTGCAGAGGTGTCTGGGCAAGATACAGAGCTGTTAGAGGAGCACGGATATGAGCTCAGTGTAGGAGAGCATGAGCCCTGGTGTGCAGTCAGGCAGTCAGGGAGCAGAGGCCAGGAAAGTCTGCTCTTGGGGTGTAGGGCCACAGGACCAGATTAAGCACCTTCAGCGGAACTACTTGGGCTCTGACTTTGCCTTCCAGAGAAAAACAGAGTTCCTCAGCCCAGGCCTCCAGCACTGCAGCAGGACTCTAGCTCAGGCCTACACACCTCACACATACAGCCACACGCTCCAGAGGTACACTCTTTGCACACATCCCAGACAAATGCGTGACCTGCAGTGCCATTCTCCCACACTACCTCCCACATTCCACAAATAACACATCAGTGATGGCACCAACTCACATACTCATAGCGCACACATGCTGCCGACATTCCACATAAGCTGCAGTCCTCACCACCATACTCCACACCCCTGTATACAGACATCCCAGCAACATCCCTACACACAAATGACACTAGAATCACTATCCCACAATATGAACAACAAACACCAAGCTCACCACACAGCTGCATCACACCACAGTCCCTCTCTCCTGCACCACACATATTCAGCATATGTTCCCCCCGTTCCTGGCATGGCCCATGCATCTGCTCATGTTTCTAATTTCCTTTTCCAGGAATCCAGAGACTACATCGAGACAGCCCCCAGCCTCAGTCACCCCTGGCCCAGGTTCAGGAACGAGGAGAGACTCCTCCCTGCTCACAACATGTCTCCTTGTCATCCCATTCGTCCTATAAGACTTGTGTGTCCTCTCTGTGTGTAAACAAAGAGGAAAGGGGCATGAAAATATACTACATGCAGGTACAAATGAAAAAAGGTGTGGCTGTCTCCTGGGAGACAGAGGAAACTTCGGAGTCCTTAGAAAAGCAGCCAAGGATGGAAGAAGTGACCCTTCCTGAGGTTGTGAGGGTAGGTACTCCCCCCTCTGATGTGTCCACCAGAAACCTCCTGTCTGACAGTGAGCCCGGCGGAGAGGAGAAAGAGCATGAGGAAAGGACAGAATCAGACAGCCTGCCAGGCTCACCCACCGTTGAGGAGACACCCAGGGCCAAGACTCCTGACTGGCTGGTGACCATGGAGAACGGCTTCAGGTGCATGGCCTGCTGCCGGGTTTTTGCCACCGTGGAAATCCTCCAGGAGCATGTGCAATATGGGATCAGAGAAGGCTTCAGCTGCCACGTCTTTCATCTCACCATGGCTCAGCTGACAGGCAACATGGAATCAGGGAGCACCCAAGACGAGCAGGAGGAGGAAAATGGAAATGAGGAGGAGGAGGAAGAGAAACCAGCAGCAAAGAAGGAGGAGGAGGGGCAGCCCACAGGGGAAGACCTTGGCCTGAGGAGATCCTGGAGCCAATGTCCAGGCTGTGTGTTTCATTCTCCAAAGGACCTTCCAAAGGACAGGAAGTGAGCAAGGGCTGGGTCGTGGGACCGCTGAGGGAGCGATGGCTTCCCTGAGCCAGTACTCTCTCCCCAGTTCAGGCTCCCTCTGTAAGGGAGATTTGGGGGCTTTATTGGCTCAGGGAACAATGGAAGGGGACATAACTGGGATCCCTGCTTCTTGCCTAGGCATCTAATAAAGTCTTGATTGTAAGTCAGGACTTGTCTTGACCTTTCCAGCTCCTGCAGGAAATTCTGAGAATTTCTAAGGTTGCATTAACTAAGAAGTGTCTTTCTTTGGTTTGATTTTCACACAGCAGCTGAGACTTATGGGCCAGAAGATACTGGAAGATGGTGTGGCCTTCTCTTGCAAGAGGTAAGGAGTGAGATTTGCAGTTTTCTGAGGCTGTGTCATGAGGGCCCAGAGGAATCCAAGGGAAGGAGCTGCAGGGATGCACTGGGTCACCTGGCGGCTCTGCAGCTGCATCAACTTGTGGTGCACCTGGTGCTTCTGGGGGAATTGTCCTCCATTTGCTTAGACGATAAGGTGAAGAGCATTGACTGGGAACTTTCTCAATGTCTCCATGATTGTCCTCAATTCTAAGAGGAAGTACTGCAGCTCTTCAAGGCAGAGAAAACTCAGTTTAACCTCAAGGGCCAGGATTGGCCTGAAAGGACAGGCTGCCAGCAAGATCAGAGGTGTGGAGTCTGAGAGCCTTTGGCCTGAGCTGGGACCTCACCTCAGCCCATGAATATAACCCTTGAGGAAAAGGGGAATTTGGAGAGGTAACATCATCCTCATGAGATACCAAGAGACCTGGAAATGTTTCAGAACCTTCATTTTGCTGCATTTGATCTGGAAACGAACTCACTGTGGGGGTGCATGACTCTGAGCTTTAAAACAAAGGTGAAGGTAACTGACTAGTGATGCTTATATCGTTTCTTGCCTCTTCCTGTTCTGCCTCAATTGTTTTCTTCACTTTCAGGGAGAAGAAAGAGCCATGGAGATAGTAGCAGACAGACTGCCCAAGGTATGAAGGAGATGAGGGACCAGCACTCAGTCTAACATGTAAACATCATATGTAATAAAGGTTGTGTTTCAAACCTTCCCTGGATATATTATTTAATTAACAAATTAATCTATCTATCTATTCATCGTTTTTTGTTTTTCCTTTTCCTTTTTCTTTTTCTTCTTCTTCTTCTTTTTTTTTTTTTTTGAGATGGAGTTTCACTTTTGTTGCCCAGGCTGGAGTGCAATGGCATGATCTCGGCTCACTGCAACCTCTGCCTCCTGAGTTCAAGTGATTCTCCTGCCTCAGCCTCCCAAGTAGCTAGGATTACAGGCACGTGCCAACACACACAGCTAATTTTGTATTTTTTTTTAGTAGAGACGAAGTTTCACCATGTTGGTCAGGCTCGTCTCGAACTCCTGGGCTCAAGCGATCCACCCGCCTGGGCCTGCCAAAGTGCTGGGATTGCAGGCGTGAGCCACGGCGCCCAGCCCTATTCATTATTTTCGTCCATCTATCTAGTGGTTTGTGAACGAAGTTTTACACCAGCACTAAAGATATCTACCAGCCTTTTCCAGAGGCAGCAATACCCAAACTCCTGGGATTGATTAGGCTTCTGTGTGACAGTTTTTTCAAGGCTGGATGCCACATTTCACATGAGACCATGACAAACTCCACTACATACCTATGTTTCCATCATCCCGCTTTATTAAGCTTAGCACTTTTCTACATTTACTTCAGATGGCTTTGAAGTAAAAATGATTACAAATACAGCCGTAGTCCCCTGTTCCATTGCTTTTCATATGGATTTGGAGTATTTTTTAATAATTCTGTGCGTGTTTTATACTATTATATAAATATATAAAATGTTTTGAATATCTTGAAAGTTTCACATACCATTGTACTTCGTTATTACTTTGCAACTTGTTTTTATTAAAAAGCAGGTTTTTAAGATTATCCATTGTCATACACATATCTGTAGTTAACTAATTTTTACTACTGTATTATAGTTCATTCTATCAATATGCCAACTTTTAATTTATTATCTTTTTGATGAAATTTTAGTTGCATCCAAATTTCCTCTATTACCATAGAGTGTGAGTCTCTCTCTAGGATGTATACCCAGACATCCATTGCTGTGCTGAAGTATATAGATATTTCAGTTTAGTAGTAATTGTCATTGTGTATTTCTTCCTTTGTTCAAGTACTTTTTTTCTTTCTTTGTTCTTCAATAATGATTAATGCTTTTCTCCACAAATGTTATATACAATTTTTATTCGATGCGGTCCAAGGTATCTTTTCTTTTCAGTCTCCTTAGATGGCATATTTTTTCTATTATAGTTTAGAATTGGTTATTACTGGTGCATATTTTAAATTTTCATTTCACATCTAGCCACCTTTTTGAAATTGTTTAGGTGTATTTCTGTATAGTATTCCGTATTTTTCTATATTCAATCATATTAAATACAAATAAAAAGAATTAGTTTTTTCCTTTTTATTTCTAGACAGCACTTTTATTTTTCTTCTGTTACTGAACAGGCTAGGACCTCTGATATAATATAAAAGAATAGTGACCATAAAAATAACCTAATTTTTTTAAAAACGTGAGAATGATTGTTGAATTTTATGTGGGCTTGATGCATCTATTCAGATGATTTCGTTCCTTTAGTTGTTAATTTTGTGTAACGCATCATAGGGTTTTGGATGAGGAACGATCCTGGCCTCTCTGAAATAAACCTCATTTTACCATTATTGTTTGATTTTACTGAATTGTTGAATTCACTTTGCTATTAAGAAATTTAGGATTTTTATGACAAAAATAAAATCAGAGTATAATTTTTTTTCTTACATTATCCTCGTCCATTTTTTAAAAAAAACAAAATTAGCTATCTCCTATGCCATGATTTTTTTCCTCTCATCCCTGAAAGAGCTTCTGTGGAATGGGGGTTCACTTACTCCTTTTTTTAAAATTTAATTTTAAGTTCCAGGATACATGTGCAGGATGTGCAGATTTGTTACATAGGTAAACGTGTGCCATGGTGGTTTGCTGCACCTATCAACCTATCACCTAGGTATGAAGCCCTGCATGCATTATCCTAGTTCAACTGATTAGTGTTGCCAGAGATTTGTTATTTTAATAATTGAAAATGAAATCTTTTAGTAGTGTTGATATTTTGTATTATTTTCTTTTTTAGATTTTCTAATCATGCCTTTATTATTTCTTTCCTTCTTTTATAGGTTTACTCAATGGTTTCTTTTTCCAGCATCTATTGAACAATTAACTTACTGATTTTTAATCATTCTTCTTTTTAAATAAATGCATATGAAGCTATGCAAATTTTCTGAAATACCATTTTAGTAGTATTCTGCAAGTTTTGTGTTATACTTTCATTGTTGTTTATTTCTAAATGTTTTATAATTTCTATTCTGATATTGTCTTTAATCTGTGAATCACATAGGAATACATCTTAAAGTTGCTAAAGTTTTATTGTAACACGGTGCATAATCGATTTAAAAAGTGTTTCATATGTACTTGAAAATAATGTGTATTCTCTATTGGATTCAAGTTCATATGCATATCTGTTAATTAGTCTCCTTTATTTTATTCAAATATTTTTTATCCTTTCTATTTTTAAGTCCGATCTTCCAGTTTCTGGTATAGCCTGAAATATTTTACAATGATTGTGAACTTGTCAATTTCTCCTTATATTTGTACAGAGTTAGCTCATATATTTTGAAACTATATTACAAGTCGCGTGAAAATTAATGTTTTGTACTTTTTTTGGTGGATTTTCTTATTGTCAAATATTTCCCCGCACTTTTTCTCAATTAATTCCTTTTTTGCTTTAAATTCCATTTAGTCTGCTTTAATATGCTTTTTGTCTAAGAACTGTTTTGCTGTATTTACAATATTCAATCTGCTTTTTAGTAAGTGAGTTTATTTCAAAGACTGAGAGGTTCGGAATGATTTCTACCTCTTCATCTGTGTTTTTCATTTACCATCTTTGGTAGATCATGTTCTAATATCACTCTTTGCTTCCTGCTAGCTGAACTCTGATTTTGTTCAGGTTTTGAGCTTTACTGGGCACAGCCCCAGGAGATGAATCTTGATTTATTGAAGCTGGTCATATTGGTTCATTCCACTTTTCTAGTGATTGATTTTTACCAAATAAGTAGTAAGGGGAAGTTTGCTGGGGACCATTTGGCAGAGGTTTTCCTCTTTGATAAAAAGGGAGTGACTCACGGTGAAAAACCCTGACCCCTTCCTTCTTGTCTTTGAAGGTAGATGTTGGAAGGTGTAATGCCTACAGGTATGACAACTGTCTTTCAAACATGAGGGGATAGCCAAAAGAATTACAGCAAGTCCTACTCAGGGACCTGTAGTCATCGAGTCAGCTACCTCTCAAATGTGAACTTTATGAAACAGTGATGTCATGATTGTTGAAGATGCTTTTAGTTGGGCACACCATACTGATGTGCCATCTGGGACTGTCGCACTGCGGTATGCCCATAAAATCTGTATTTGTTTTCCTCCTGAGCATTTACATAAAGTATATTTCCTATTCTCTTTTACAGTTAGGTGGGGCCATGCGGCAGAACTTTCTGATAGAATATGGTAGAAGAGATAAATGCCACACTTCCAGGCATGTCCCCTGCCACCCAAATCTTCCACATAATCTTCCAAGTCTTCTCTCTTCTCCTTTTTGCTGGAGTACAAGGAGCATTTTGGTTTCTGAAAGGTGGAGAGTTCACAGGGAGGATCTAATATAGTTCTTGCTTCTTCTGCAGGCATAAAATGCTTAATGGAATGGGTTCCAAACCAGCTGCAGGCAGAGTTCTCTAAGTTTCTCCAAGTGTCTGTGATTGGGAGTGGTGGCTGGAGTGCAGGTCAAGTGCAGGCTGGCTAGTCTGTAGATACTGATTGTCTTCCTGGACATATAGTCTTTAAAGTAGTTTTTCTTGTCCCTGGCCATGCTAACCTTTCTCCCTCAACACTTTTCTCCCTTTCTCTGACCTTCCAGTACAGGGAAATCTTTCTATAATTGAGGTGAGATTTATTGTTTGTTCACAGGAGTCTTTACTGTTCTCCTGTGGTTTCTGCTTTTGACATTCCATAGCCAATAATTTTCCTTTTTTTCTCCTTTGTTTCTGCTGGGTCTTTATCTTCCTAATGCAATGAACTTGAAGTGCTTAGCTGACTGAATGGGGAAAAATCCAGCAGCAAAGAGAAGTGATAAAAAACTTTTCAGTTAATTTTTCAAAGTATCATCCAGCTATATATTTTTAAATTTTAGGAGCAATATGGAAATATTATCATCATAAAATACAAATGATATTAAAGTAATCAATGTATAAAAATAAAATTAAAGTCCCCTTCAAATTATCACTACTGTCCTCCCAAGCCTACTTCTTTTTGCAGAGATTTTGATTATTAGTTGTTTGGTTTCAAGATCTTAGGTCCATGTATTTACGTATATAGCCGTTTTATATGATATATGTAGCTTTACAAAGAGTTTTGATTCATAGATTCTATCATACTATGTGTAATCTAAATCAACATTTTTGTTGAAGATCTTTTAATGCCTTTAAAGTAGACATTTAACATGAAATCTTTAATATAGACTCATCCCATTTTTTAAGCAAGTGTAATTTATTTACTTCCAGTGACAAATCATAATATAATTAACTATCCTGTCATTGATGGACATTTTGAGAAAGGTGTTCCTTTCTCCTGCAGTTGGCTCTCGACTTTGTTAACCAGATTGCATTTCTCCTAAGTATTCAATGGTTATCACTACTGTGTAACAAAATACTTTAAATGGTCTGCAGTTTCCCTATGGATTAGTAAAATTTTAAACTCTGCACTTCAATTCTCTCTCAGTATCTGGAATTTTGTTAGCTATTTCTTCACTTAAGGTTGAGTAATTACATAATTTATATAATTACCTTCTCCCTCCAAGGTACTAATTTTGACTGTGTCTTGTGAATTACTGGAAAATGCTAGTCTTGCAGTCAGGACATTGGGCCCTTGATCAAGGAACTTAACTTCTCTGGCCTTGGCTTTGTGTGTTATCAAAAGGTTTGGGCTAGCTTACATTTAGAATGCTGTGTGTCTTTGAATCCCCCTCGCTTAATTGTCTGCTATTTGAGAAAAGAGTGTTTTCTCATAAAACCTGAGCATCATAATAGTTAACATTTATTGTTGTTTTTAACCTTGAATTGGGCAGAATTTAAACATACATAGTTTTTTAGTTATACGTTATGTTACATATATTTTTAGCTCTAAATACTTTATATAGCCCTTGGTACTATTTTAAATAGCATTGTATTTTCCCTTACATTTTCTGATTTGCTATTTCTATTGTAGAGGGACTTGATTGGTTTTTTAATTTTTGATCTTGTAACCCTCTGCCTTGGTGAACTATATTATTAGTTTCTACTATTTTACCTGTGGATTATTTTGGATTTCCTAGATGAATGATGATATCAAATGTAGATAATGTATTCCATGAAGAACTTTAGTTCATTATAATGCATCTTATATACTTTTACAACTCATAATAACTGTTTTTCATAAATTTTATGACTGCCCCCCTGCACAGAGGTAACTAATATCAAAGATCTGCATATATCCAGTCCATGTTTTAATTATTTTCTTGCATATATATATCCATAGCAATATTTATAATTCATGTGAATATTTATTTACATGATTGTTATAACATTATAAAATGTATTTTGTTTCAATCAACATGTTTTCAAGATTTATCCGGTTCCATCATATGGCTCAAGATCCATTTAACAATTTGATACTATTCCATCAAATGCATGTAAACTAATTTATTTTCCATTCAAATATTACTGAACAATTGAATTGTTTCCATTACTTCTCTGGAACAAACAGGATTTAATAGAACATTGTGTAGACTTCTCCTGAGACTCAGAAAGCATCAGGCTGTTTGAAGGATTGCTGCTTGCCTTTAGCCCCCTTCCACAGGCCTCCTCCAGTAAGACACTTGAAGCATGGACAACATTTGTCAGGAATTTGAAGCACAGATGAAAGGAAAATTCTCTCACATTGGGAGATCTAAGCCACTGCCCAGAAGGTAACAGGTTAATTTTAGGCATCCTGTTGCACTCTAGGGAGAATCTGTGCTGGCCTGCACCTCCGTCCTTCTGCCTCTCCTCAAAACAAATGTGGAGAAAAGGAGAATCCAAATACCATGAGCAGACAAAGGGAGTGATCTTGGGGGCTGAAGCTGTTACTGAGATCTCTGAATGGAGTATGAGGGCACTGTGCAACCAGATGGCCCGCCCCTGCCTACTGAGAACTTCTTTCCAAGGAATGCTAGTGATTAAGGTGGTGCCTGACACATGCAGCTGACACGGCCCACATTGTCACAGAAATCTGCTGCTTTATGAGTATCTCTTCTTGTTCATACACTCTTGTTTCCCATTATTTGGTCACTGCCTTTTGTACTTCACTAATGTGAATCATGATAGCTAGAGGACCGGGCACATGAATGACCCTTCTTACTAGGCAGCATTAGTCCATAGCTTGACGGTGAGGGAGGAGGTCAAACTAAACTCAAGAAGGAAAGATGGGCCGGGCACGGTGGCTCAAGCCTGTAATCCCAGCACTTTGGGAGGCCGAGACGGGCGGATCACGAGGTCAGCAGATCGAGACCATCCTGGCTAACACGGTGAAACCCCGTCTCTACTAAAAAATACAAAAAAATAGCCGGGCGAGGTGGTGGGCGCCTGTAGTCCCAGCTACTCGGGAGCCTGAGGCAGGAGAATGGCGTAAACCCGGGAGGCGGAGCTTGCTGTGAGCTGAGATCCGGCCACTGCACTCCAGCCTGGGCGACAGAGCGAGACTCCGTCTCAAAAAAAAATAAATAAATAAATAAATAAAAAAAAAAAGAAGGAAAGATAAGATGGTGTTGAAGAGATGATCTCAGAGCTGGGTATATTTTCTCAAAAGCTGATGAATGATCGATAGCTCCTGGGCTGCAAGTGTTTCCTGGAGGCCTCCTGGCCATGGGGCTGGGTTCACTCAGTGAAGGAACCAGGTACCCCCTTTATTTCATTCCTTGCTCCTGCTTGTCCTTCTGCCAGCTTCTCTGCTTTTGATACACACTCTGCAAGACTGAATTTCTCCTGAAACCACTTTCTACTTGTTATTCTAGTCTTATGAGCATTTATTGTCCCTTTCCAGTCTTCCCCTAAAATGCCACTGCAGGGAATTTATAATTTGATGATCATACTTCTTACCATATTCTCAGCAATTTCTGATAAATTTTATCTACTTTATGCCATAGTATTTGCACATCAAGAATACTTATACCAACTCTGCAGCTGTAGGTTAACCCATGAGGAATCTTGTCTTTTTCTCTCTTTTGACAAACCCTTTCCATCTTTCAAGGTTCTTTGCTTGACTGTCTCCTACCCTGACTCTTTTTTTTTTAAGTTTATTTTTTGCTATTTCAGTAAACTTTCAATCTCCTTCTCTAATTTCCTCACAAGCATGTAGAATTTATTTCTTGCAAATTAAAGGATGTTTGGTTGTTGAAAAGGGATAACCTCTCGGGTGTTCTTGCAAGTATGGAAGCTTCCCTGTCTGGCAATCCTTTGAAGCAGGCCCCATGGAGACTTGCAGTTGAGTTCCAAACCTTCTAAGAACAAAACTCACACCAAGAATATGTCTCAGCAAATTAGAGTCCCTGGACGACTTCCTAAGCTCAGCTTTGAATTTACATCCAATTAAGATAATTTAGGTAAAAATCATGGGGCTATATGTGTCCTGAAATCCGCTTAAATAGAATAAGAACAACAAAAATATCCCAAAATTGGAAGAAAATTGCACTTAAAATAAAATTAGGGAATAGTCCCATTTCACAAATTATGAAGAATATCTGCTATACATGATAAAGTTTCCCTATTTTTAATCTGGCCAAGGAGTGTGTGTGTGCATGCGTGTGTGTGTGTGTGTGTGTGTGTGTGGTTGTGGTACAGTGAGGGTGGAGGTGAAGCTGAAAGGGCCCTTTGATCTCTAGTTACTTATCCAGATAGGTACAGGGGAGATCCCCATTGCCTACAAGGCTACATCAGACCTAAAGATTCCTGCTGTTCCCGGTAGGCTTTTTGGAGCAAGATGGAATGCAGAGGCCTGGGGTTCCCTTCCTGTCTCTCAGTTAACATGCCACTCTGGGATTTCCTGGCCTTATCATGGTGCTGCCAAGAATCTGATCTGAGTACCCTGCTGCTCTGGGTCCCCAGATCCTTCTCTTCTCATTCCTGGGGAATATTTGTACAAGTCTCTTGGCCATGCCCTTCCTCTCCGAGGCATTCTACTTATTCTTCAAAACTGTAAAGCTTCCTATTTTTCAACAGTAGTTTTGATGGCTCATTAAACCTAGGGCTAAAATCACTGTCAATAGGTAAACTAGTTTATCCTTTTTTAGAGGTCATGGGAGTTTGTCTTCAAACCTCTCTAATAAGGAGGGACATATAATAATAAAATTAGCTAGATATTACTGAGAACTGATCATGAACCAAGCGCTCTTCTAAGCATTTGTTTGACTCATGCAATCAGTCTGAAGAATGACTCTAGGAGGCAGATGCTATTTTCTCTTAGGATGAGCACCTTAGTGGTTTCAGGAAATGTGGGCACAACTCCTGGAACCATCTGAGAACTTTGTTCTTTTTCTGCAGCCTTGAATTCATCTGAGACCAGACCACATTAGTCTGAAGCATATGAAAGGGTGGATGAAGAATTTGTTCACGCCTGAAGTTACCGTACACTGTAGTCACATCAGCTACTAAGAAAAAATTCTAAGATCAGTGAAGTGCACCTGGTCCAGATCAGGCACATGATTTCAGACAGAAATTATGTGCAGAAACCTCTGGCCTGGGGGAGTTCTGAGCTTGTTCTGTTTCTTCCCATGAAGTTTAGGTTCAGGGGATCCCTCTTCATACCATTATCACCCCTATAGGTGTTGGAGCCATCCACAACTCAGGGCTTATAAGTGTCCTGGCATAGTGGATGCAGAATAAGTTGGATGGGACACCCCTGAGTGTCATTCTTGCTGGGGAGTCACGGGTGAAGTGCTGGCTGCTGGAGATGCATGCTTGCGTGGGGGCAAGCAGAGTGTCTCAGGATGCTGCTCTGCACTCATTTGTGTGTCCTTTTCTGCCCGGCTCCCTTGTTCAGCCACCTCTGACCTTCCTCCTCCATCCTCAGCCCAGGGAGTCCCTATCTTCACAAGAGTAGGACATTTGCCTCATCTTCCCTTATCATATCCTTTCTCCAAAATGTTGTCATTGTGAGTTTTTCCCATTTCCTAGACTCCTTTCTCGCCATTCATTTGTGTTCTGTCATCTCTTTCCTGCAGCCTGCTAACTCAATGGGGTGTTTCTTTCTATCCAAAGATGAAAGAATTATCAGCCATTAAAAACAAACAACAACAACAACAAAAAACAACGAAAAACCAAAAAACAAATAAACAACACAGACATACCAGGAAAATTTCAAAACATTTATCCTGTCACATTTTAAAAAATCACACAACCAATATATAGAAAGTCTCAGTGTAAAAACTCAAATGATTTAAAAATTGATTAAAGCTTAATTTTTTTCCATACTCCTTCCCCAATTTATTTTAGTCCTCAATGTTAACCTCATTAACCATTTACTATGCTAACTTTCAGACATTTTCCTATGCATACATGTAATTTTCTTTCTTCACATAGAGTGTGAACTAGGTCACCTCCAAAATGCGGTGATTCTGTGATTTACTCTCTCTCACTGAGCCATCCACTGATAAAATAGTCCTTTTCATGAAGAAGTAATTCCAATAGCTAATAGTTAATATCTGCCAAGTGCTTGCTGTGTCAGGCACTCTTCTAGCTACTTTATATATACTGTATATATTATATATACTTTATATTTGATAATATTACATGTTATCACATGTAATTTTCACAACATCCTTATAAAATAGGTATAATTATTGACCCCATGTAACAGATAAGTGCAGATAAGTACAGACAATACACAGAGGTCAAGTGACTCCTCCAAGACGTAAGGGCAAGTCAAAATCCATGACTTTAATTATTTTGCTCTATTGCCGCCATCTGGGAGATGATGGTTTTGCCACAAAAACTGTTAAAAATCATGTTAGATTTTTACATCTCTTAAGACAATCATGGTACTGTTATATGGAAGAGGTTAACTAAACTGACCCTTTATTTTATAAAACTCCATGTAGCTGAATGAAGGAAAACAGCTACAGATTCAGGGTTCCCACTACCCCCCTCCCCTTTTTATAGAAAATAGCTTCTTGTATGCAGTTCATATAATGTCAAGTCTAGGATGTAGTCCAAATACACAGGGAAAAACGGAGATACATAGAAAAGTACTTAAAGTTGGCAAGTACTAGGAGTATAGTATTATCGGGGCCCAGGTGGAAATGCACAGAAAAAGCTTGCCTGGTTCCATTTCAGGCCTTTGGATATGCTCCACCAACTGCCATGGTCCCTGGGTCACCTACTTGGCCCATTTGTTGATACAGTAGTATCCACAATTTGATAGAATCATAAGGACGCCTTAAATTTAGTTAGCAGTTCTACATTCTTGATGCAATAATAGTTTCAGGGTGTGGGAGGACATCAAACTATGGAAATATCCCTGCAGAGATTTGCTTATGAAGTTAGTTTTCTTCCGTCTTCCTGGTACTTCTTGGTTTTTTTTGCTAAACACCAGGGGTTTTGCCTTCATTTTTCAGATACATGTTTTTCCTTTGTCTAATGAACTTTTGAATACTTTTCGATAAGATATTAAGGTTGGAAAAAATAACCATGTCTTTCAAATAAGAAAGATAGTGATAATGATAAGTATATAAAGCCCTAAAACTGAAGATATTCATTATAGTCTGTTAACTGGAATGAAAAGCTCATGCTTACTAATTCAGAGTCTATAAATAAAAGCCAAGGATTATTTGGGGCATCTTTGGGGTCCTTATTCCTGATCCTGGTGAGCCTCCACCATTTCCAAAGAGTAGGGTTGACACATAAAATACAGGCTGCTTAGTAAAATTTGAGTGCCAGAAAAATAATGAGTCCATTTTTAGTCTAAGTATGCCTAAGTATTATGTAGGATATACTTATATTAAAATAATTATCTGTTGCTTACCTGAAATTCAAATTTAACTGGGTGTCATATAAATCTGGCAGCCTACTGATGGACCACAGTAGAGGCAGCTAAGGGAAGGTACAAATAGTCACAAGTTGCTTGAGTTCTGGCAACAATGTGAAATCTTGGCTGCAAGTACTTCCTTGGGCTTCCCTGAGTTAAGGTGACCTTCCTGACCTTCCTCTTAAGAGCTTTCTAGTAAGTCTGGAAGCCCCTATCTAAGGGGGAGCCCCAAAGTGACTCTCACCCTCATAACTTTGTTTCCAGTTCAAAATGGAATCTTCCTAAAAATAGCTGCATGTGGCCAAGAAAAGATGATGAGGTTTGTGAAACAGGGATTAACACAGCTTTGACACCTATGTGGTTTTTCCGTCTTAGGAGATTTAATGGGATTGATATGAAAGATTCTAGGTCCCTAGATAGACAGAAAAAGTACTATTGTACATCTAGATGCATGATCAGGCTCAAGTGGGTCAAAGCACACAGACGGATGCAAGCTTAGATGTTTGTAGGGACAAGGTACAGACCTGAGTTTCAAGATGGGACCAGGTACAGACCTGAGTTTCAAGATCACCTTTTATGGCCTATGGAAACAACAATGAACTACACAGTTTCCAGAAGGGAAATCACAGGGGAGATCTTGGCTTCATCACATGTAGACTCTTATATTTTGTTCTGTCTAGATGGTGTTTCAAAGACGGAGTTTGTTTACAACTTTGGAGGTCCAGGAAATTCTCTGATATACTCTTTGGACTCTCACTTTCTGAGAAAAAGCAGGGCTGAGGCTATAGAAAAGACATGAATTGTCTGGGCTGACAATGGCACTGCCCAGACCCTGAAGATGTTATGCTGCTCCTGGTACAATGCAAAGGGATTTTCATCTGTTTTTTTCCCTTTCATGGCACAAATATCTGATATTTATGTAACACTGGTATTACAGGAGCCAAGGACAGCAAATTATTAGGGATAATTTGGACCATAGTAGAGGCAGCTAAGGGAAGGTACAAACTGGTTTTTGAATAGTCACAAGTTGCTTGAGGAGTTCTGGGCACAATGTGAATAGGGATGTGTGGAATGGGAAGAATGTTGCTGGAAATTCACAAATGGCGCACGAAGAGGGATGGTACTGGGCTGTGATTTGGGTTGCAGGTTAGGGAGTGAGGAATAGCATTAGGGATTGGCCAGCTTGTCATTCATTCATCTGTTCCTAGGTATTTATTGAGTTACTGTCATGTGTTAGGTAGTGTTCTGGGTTTTGAGATACAACAGTGAAGAAAACGAATTATCAGGCTTTAAGGAGCTTATAGTTCAGTCAGAGAGTCTGATAAATAAATAGGCAATGACAATGTAGGAGATAGAAGAGGTAAGTGCAAACTGTGGAGGCAAACAGGAGCATCAGCTAATTAAGTCTAGTTGTTGGGGTAGGGAATGGGGGACCCAGGAAAGACTCTCAGCAGAAGTGACATTGGAGTTCTGCAGGGTGACTAAGAATTTTCTTTGACTTTCCCAGGCAAAGATGGAGAAACGGAAAAGTTTTGGGCAGAAGGAAAGTCTGTACAGAATCTCTAAGATAAAGAGAATGTGCACTTTCTTCAGTATGGTTGGGCATAAAATTCAAGGGAGAGAGTGACTGGGAAGGGAGACAGAGCTCTGTTGACTGTGTTAACAAGTTTGGACTTGTTCTATGGGCTAATAAGCAGAAAAGTGACTTCATCAGATGTGTTTTAGAGAAGTCACTAAGGTACCTGGGTATGGAGTGGGTTTAACTGAGCATCAGCCAACATGGAGTAAGCTCAAATTCTTCTGTGTGTGGACCAGTGTCCCATACGGGACTAGGTAGGTTGCTGGGGCTAAGGTGGAGGGTAGGGGACAGTGAGTTTCGTTTTTTTGTTTTTCTGTTTCTTACATGAGGCTGCACCACCACATTGATTCCACTAAGAGTAACATGCTCAGTAAATTTCCTAATTCTGCAAGGCAGATCTTTCTTTGCATTATTCTAAATTACCTTAGGATCCAAAAGGGCGATCACTATAGAGAAAGGATCTGGTGGCTGGGCGCAGTGGCTCATGCCTGTAATCCCAGCATTTTGGGAGACCGAAGCAGGTGGATCAGGAGGTCAGGAGTTCAAGACCAGCCTGGTCAACATGGTGAAACCCTGTCTCTACTAAAAATACAAAAATTAGCCAGGTGTGGTGGCAGGCACCTGTAATTCCAGCTACTTGGGAGGCTGAGGCAGGAGAATCGCTTGAACCTGGGAGGCAGAGGTTGCAGTGAGCTGAGAGTGCGCCACTGCACTCCAGCCTGGGTGACAGAGTGAGACTCTGTCTCAAAAAAAAAAAAGGAAAAAGAAAAAGGGTGTTGTACATGTAGTAGCCTGTTGGGGTGATCAGGTCCCAACATCAGGTCGTGGGGGTGACGAAGTCTGGCGGAGTCAAAGGAATGAGGAAAGAGAGTTTGAGAGAGAAAGTGGGTCCAGGCAGCCAACGCGAGTATGAAGGCTGTGAAGGCCCTGAGCTCTGGAAGCCCAGACTATTTATTGGTGATCAAACAAAGAAACAGGTGGTGAGAATGTGGGGGTCAAAAGGGCAAGCGCATGATCTACAGCTGTGATGGTTTAGCATTTCTTTTGAAGCATATGGAACATATTCTGCTACTGGAGATAATGGGGAGCACGTTCTTCTAGTTTAAGTTAGAAACAAGGAACCAGCAAGTCTGGACTCATTCCAGGGACCACGAGGGGTTTTATGCCCTGAGCCCTGGGCATTATGTCAGACATGCAAGACCTGCCTCAACTTTTTTCCCAACACTCAGCTTTTTCCCAACAGTAGCCAAGTGAAAATAACAACTGATGGAAAAAAATGAAATTTAAGGAATTCTGGGGCAGGGACCTAGAAGTTGTAGCAGTAAGGGCCAAGACACTTGCAGAATTTCTAGCTTTATGACTCCTGGTCCTCTTTACCTTCTTTTCTTTCTATCCCCACATGCTTGTGAGGATGAAAGGGTAACGACCTTTGATCATATTCCTTTTTATGGGCCCTTCCTACACATTCAGTAGCTTCTTTCTTTGTCATGAGAAAAAGATTTAATTAATGATCGTGATGATAAAATGAGTTGCACCGGCTGAGGCAATGTATGCCACATGTTGTAAGCAGTGGCAAATGTGGAGTAGTTGTAAATTTCTTCAAAAAAATTTCTCTAGTCCAAATCTGCACCAGCTCAGCATGCAGTGCTGGTCCCCTAGAACAGAGCAGGACAGGCTTCGTGGGCTCACCTCAAAGGAGGCAATGGAGTTTTGATTGGACCTCACCACAGGTAACCAGTTTTTGCTTCAGAAGAAGTTATCAAAAAGCCAGAAAGCATCTCTCCTCTTCAAACTAGTTGCTGAATACATCACTTATTTAACACCCTCTCTTCTCCACCAAAGGCTGTGTGTGTGTGTGTGTGTGTGAGAGACAGAGATCCAGATCTAGTCAAACATTTCAGAAGTAATGTTAAAATAAGAAATGAATTCTCTATATGAATGAATTTCAATACATTTTCGTGTATAGACTGGTCTAAGTCTCTTGGCTTTCTAAAATATTTACCTTGTTTTTATTTTAAGAGAAGACTTAGGCCTACCTCGGGGGAGGGAGCCACTCCTGGAAGACTCTTTAGCTTCACTTTTGAGGAAGGTTAAATATTCCTGTGGAATGAATTCCAGGATGTGAAGGAAGCCTCCAGTCACATTGATAAAAGATCTTCAGTTCTGTCAAGCACAGACTTAGGAAAGGTTTCCTTTTCTCCATATGTGTGCGTGTGTGTGTGTGTACGTGTGTATGTGCACACACACCTATGCATGCACACCTATGTCTACATTTAGATTAACGCTGAATTGTGTTTCACAACCAAGGTGCAAGAAGGAAGACTAATCACGGCAGACACCCCCACTGCCTCCCTGCCACCCTGCGTGGTTTGAAAGCAACAAAATTCCCTTAAAGGTAATGTGCTATTTATCTTCCTGTCAGTCATCCAGTACCATTTATAAATTCTAGAGGGTTAGTGTTAGTAAAACCCTCTTGCTTTCTATTCCTGAGCATGTTTCATCATTATACATTCTGATCTTGGAAATGTAATCTTTAACAAGGTACCAATGTCTGTGAAATGTCACTCCAACAAAGGATATCAGTATTCTCCATGGCTTTTGTTGTATTAGGATTTGACCTTCATTGCTAATTGTTGGTCTGTCTTCCTCGCTTACAGCTTATTTGAATGTACATTTCTTCTATCTGTTACCACTTCAAAGCTTTTGTCTAGAAATAAAATAGCATAGAAGGGTTTTCCCCTATGATATCCTTTTCCTTTGATACAAATAATTGAAAATTGGGTATGATAGCATAAGAGGACTTAAAGTTTGAAAGTTTTAAGAAAGATTTGGAGAATCAGGAGTAAGAGAGAACAAATGCACATGAATATAAAATATTATTTTGCCCAAAATGCTACTTAAAATGGATTTGAATTTAGGTTTATTATAGAAGATGGTTACACATTAGGTCTTTGAGGTTCTAACATCCAGATGTTCTTTAAAAATCTATTTTAAAGTTCTAACTGGAGATTTAGAATAAAATTGCCAGAATGTTAAGAGGTAAAAGAAAAGTCAGATTGGAAGGATGCTACAAAAAATAAACTTCCCCATCAATGACTAGGCAGTGTGAATGGAAGTCAGATGGGAAAGGAAACAGATGCAGAGATGGTCTTGTAATTAATGGAGCTTGCAGCTCTTTAAAAATGTTAAACTTGGCTGGGTGTGGTGGCTCACGCCTGTAATCCCAACACTTTGGGAGGCTGAGGTGGGCAGATCACTTGAGGTTGGGAGTTCAAGACCAGCCTGGCCAACATGGTGAAACCCCATCTCTACTAACAATACAATAAAAATTAGCTGGGCGTAGTGGCACAAGCCTGTTATCCCAGCTACTTGGGAGGCTGAGGCAGGAGAATCACTTGAACTCGGGAGGTGGAGGTTGTAGTGAGCTGAGATCACACCAGTGCACTCCAGCCTGGGTGACAGAGTGAGACTCTATCTCAAAAAAAAAAAAAAAAAAAAAAAAGAAAAGAAAAGAAAAGAAAAAGAAACAGAGAAAGAAAAGTGCTAACTTGAAAGAGGCAGGTACAGAGCATGAAATGAGAACTTCTCATAAAAGTCTACCCATTTGGCAGGGCCACCAGGTGGGAAATTTCTTCATTTTTGGTACACAGGCTGTCGTTTCAAAGATATGAAGACACAGGTCTTTCTCTGAAGGTTGTGGATGGTCATATTCTTTAGATACAATTTCTAGAGCTTAGTGTATACTCATTCTAAGGAAAAGATTTCTCTCAATCTAAGGACCTAAGAAAGCAATGGGAGGCAGAAAGAGAGCTTACTCTGGTTTGTTACTTCAGGAAATTTCTTAATCCCTCTAACCCTAACTTCCCCATCTGTAAATTGGTGATGATCATAATAGGGTTGCTGTGAACTTAAATGAGATCATGGATATTGGTTGCTCAAAGAAATACCTGGCACATAGGAGCTGCGTAATAAATAGTAACCAGCAATTATTATTAAAATCATAGAGAGTAATTCATCTTAGGCTTTTGTCAAAAGAGACTTATTATCTTTGCTCAATTGCTTAGATGACTTGTGAACCCCTCTGAATTTGCACTTGGCTTTTGTCTTCTATTGGCAACTCTTTCAGTGTCCCTCCAGTATCTCTTAGATCTTACCTCTTTGGTGCACTCTGGCAGACTTCCACCTGGCAGATGGTGTCTGCCATCTTCCAGCCCAAGAGCTTCCATAAGCTATTGATGCCTGCTCTGTCTGTGTAGACAGCAGGGAGGAAGGGATGGGAGCTAAGAACTCTCCAGGAACAGCTCTTAACCAGGGACTGATGGGAGGGGTACACAAATGCCCTAGCTCCCTTCTCCTTCAAGTGGAATTTTCTGATTCCCAGAGTTTCTCTGTGGATTAACTCCAGTTGCCTATAATATTACCCAGTTAATAACAGACCCTTTAATGCTTTTTTTTCTCTTCTCTTTCTTACCATCTTACTCCCCTGTTGGATGTCCTCTACCCCATTTCTCACATTTAACTACTTGAACTAGGACGTTTATTACTGGGTTTGAGTCTGGGAGAAACCATATAAAGACGTTTTCTTGAGGAAACAAAGTTGTCAAGTTGCTTTCTATTCATCTATTAATATCTATTAAATAATCTTTTAATAGATTGTTTTTTGTTTTTCTGTTTCTTATATGAGGCTAGACCGTGCATTGATTTCACTAAGAGTAACATGCTTAGTGAGGTTTTTTTTGACAGTTAAAATGGAATTATTACTTTTATTGACAATTTAGGGGCATAATGGACATTTTCACAGAACAAAAATGAGACAGTCCCAAGATGATGGAGTATAAAAGTATAGCATACAGGTTAATACTCTTCACCCTCATCCTCTCCCTCAGCACTATCTGTTCCAACCTTCTCATAATCCTTTTCAAGGGCAGCCACGTCCTCACGGGCTTCAGAAAACTCTTCTTCCTCCATCCCCTCACCCACGTACCAGTGAACAAAGGCATGCTTTGCATACATCAGGTCAAACTTGTGGTCCAGGTGAGCCCAGGCCTCAGCAACAGCTGTGGTGTTGTTCAACATGCACACAACTTTCTGTACTTTGGCTAGGTCCCCACTAGGCACCACAGTGGGAGGCTGGTAGTTAATACCAACCCTGAAGCCAGTGGGGCAAAAATCTACAAACTGGATAGTACACTTGGTCTTGATGGTGGCAATGGCAGCAACGACGTCTTTGGGAACCATGTCACCATAGTACAACAGACAGCAAGCCATGTATTTACCATGGCAAGGGTCACATTTCATCAGCTGAATGGTTGGCTCAAAGCAAGCACTGGTGATCTTGCTAAAGTTACCTTTATGGTTAACTTACATTTCCCTATACACATTACTTACTTACAGTATTTTTAAAATAATTATACAGTGTAAAAGTGGTATAAAAAGCATAATGACTCTATTAATTTTATAATTAAATGCATTCACTTTAAGCATGTAAGAGTAGGGATACGGTTTGGCTCTGTGTCCCCACCCAGATCTCATCTCAAAATTATAATCCTCACATGTCAACAGAGAGACCTGGTGGGAAGTGATGGGATCCTAGGGATAGTTTCCCCCATGCTGTCCTATGATAGTGAGTTCTCATTAGATCTGATGGTTTTAAAAGTGGCCATTTCCCCTGCTCCTTCTCTGTCCTGCCACCATGAGAAGATGTGCCTTGCTTCCCCTTTCCCCCACCAAGATGGTGTAAGTTTCCTGAGGCCTCCCCAGCCACATGGAACTGTGAGTCAATTAAACCTCCTTCCTTTATAAATTACCAGTCTTGGGCAGTTCTTTACAGCAGTGTGAAAACGGACTAACACAGTAGGTATCACTTATGTGAAATGCTAAGGGGTAAATGATCTAAGATAAACAGTTCCAATGTCATTTAATTCCAATGTCATGTACAGTCACGGAATCTTGCTGAATTCAATTGTCTGCAAACAGTAGTGATTGGTGACATAGGAATACTAGATTAAATTGATAGCTATTAACCAAGTTGAGAAGAATGGATATGAGAGGGCAATTGGCTGTCAGTTCATATTCTTTTACTACTTTATTATTTAAAAGGCAAAGTAAAAAGTGCAACTCTCTACCTTTCTCACTTTGTTCTCTTATTTGAGGAATAAAAGGAGTGAAAATGGAAGCAACGTATAAGTTCTTTCTTAGTAAAAAGCAGATTATCTTCTCAATACAACTTTAATTGGAAGGCTATACCTGCATAACTTAATAGGAGTAGCTTGATTTTGAATTTGGAGCCCATCTCTAGGAAGCAAATGGATAGAGACCAATAGGAAGGGACTGAAGGGGACAGGAAGGTTAAGGGCTCACCTGGAAACCATATATAATCACAGCTTAATATGTTACAACTGCTTCTTTATCATAAATATAAAAGCAAGGTCATAAGCACCCCACATTTATAGTAAATGTTGATAACATTTTATCATCATGACACCTGTTTTTCATTCTTTCTGAGGTAGGCAAAGTCCAAATTTCATGTCTTCCCAGGTTTACTTTTCTAGTTTCATGCATTGACTGCACATTTGATTTTGGGGAACTGTTCCCTCTGTGTGTCAGGTTGGCAAGAGGTAAGAAGTCTCTCACTAGTGATGCCTACTCATAGGATGGTTCTGCCTTCCAAATACACCTGGGACCATACATTCAGTGTTTTGTGTTTGCCTATCAGGATGCTTTGCAAATGATATCAGTGGTTGTATCTTCAAAATAGCAGTTGTCAAACTCTTATTTTCCCAGCAATTGAATAATTTTTTCAGATATAATATTCTGTAGAATTCCAAAACATAATTATATATGAAAACACTGATTCAACAGACAGGTAGCTGAAAATGGTAACAGCCTGCAGTATACTCTCACTGCACTCATTATTTATCCAGAAACATGAAAGAGACGGTAAGAAATTTTCATTTCAAAATTTAATCACCAACAATATCTAACTGCTGCTTGTATTTCTCATTACAAACATCAAAGTTAGACAGGTAAGTACTAAAATTTATAATTCAACAAAATGAAGACATGACCTGATAGAAATTAAATTCTTATTGGAAAATCGACTATTACATGATAAGACTATGTTCCAAGCAGATTAGTCTGAATCTTACCTGGCGTAAACGTGGGAGGGTCATGTTATTGCATGACTGGGTTACTGATATGGGAAAAATGAGTTATATAAATCTTATAGAAGATACAGTTTACTGTGATAAGCTCAAAGGATGTGCACTTAGCAAATTATACCAAGAGATATCAGGCTGAGGGATATTCAAGGATCATGGATTCTCTATTCTCCTTGGTTCTCCCTATACAAAATTCTATCTGGTTGCAAGAAACCCAGATTAAGGCCTCTTCTAACCTTTATAATTCAAATTTGTCACCCTGAAACTCCAGGATGATTTCATAACATGATTGCAAAATCCCATTAACCAACCCTGTAGTAACTTAGTCACAGTGTTTTTTTTTTTTTCACTTCACCACTAGCGTCCTCTTGCTACACTGCCACAGATTATGTAATAATTACCAGGTGTTGTACATGCCCACTATGGGCTGGCTTAGCAGATAGGCCTCAATAAAGCCATCCACATATGTGGGGTCTTGCTTATACATCTGAAGAATGAGAGTAAATCAGGCACTGACTTTAAAAAAGAAAAAGACCAGGGCTAATATATATTTTCACTAAGAAATACTTAGCAGATGGTCATTTATACACACAGATTTTTATGGAAGCTTTTTTTTTTTTTTTGAGATAGATTTTCATCCTGTCATCCAGGCTAGAGTACAGTGGCGTGATCTAGGCTCACTACTACCTCCACCTCTTGGGTTCAAGCGATTCTTGTGTACCAGCCTCTTGAGTAGCTGGGACTACAGGCACCCGCTACCATGCCTGGCTAATTTTTGTATTTTTAGTAGAGACGGGGTTTCACCATGTTGGTCAGGCAGGTCTTGAACTCCTGAGCTCAAGCAATCTGCCCTCCTCAGCCTCCCGAAGTGTTGGGATTACAGGCGTGAGCCACCATGCCTGGCCTATAGAAGCTTTATACTGAGATTTGCACACAAGAATGGTTTAATAAGGCAATACCTTGAAAGGATGTTCGCCAAAATGTGTTAAAATCATGTCTATAATACATGTGAGTTAGTAATTTCTAGTATACTCCCAAAGTGTTAAAATATATTAAAATAAAAAATTTGGGTGAAATTATTTGTATGCAACATGCTCAACTATGCAGAATTTTAGAGCTTCTAGAAACATAGCTTGAAAATAAATCCTAAACTGAGGTCTCTGACTTTGGGGGGCTGTTTGCAAATTGAATTTGGATTATTGCCATTTTACAAATGAAGAAAGAAAAAACAAACCTCTCCCTCTAAAAAAAAAAAAAAAAAAAAAGTCAAAGGAATTTCATTTGACCCGGTCATGATTACTCAGGAACTCAGTGGCAGAAATGAAAAGTGGAGCTGAGGTCTTCTGTGCTGAAGTCTAGGAATCGAATGAACTAAACTTCCAGTAAGTAGAGCCTAGCACTGAAGTTACAGATTAGAGCTGAATTATTGTAATTTGGTGTAAAACAAAATTCATTTCACTGAATTGGGAACAATTAATTGTTTAAAAATAATACTAAGATATAATTTCCTGTTACTTTGACTTTGTTCCTAATCTATGTCTGATGGCTTGGGAATGATAAACAATTGAAATGTAAAGCTATGTGTAGAAATAATCATTAGGCTTTGAAGACAGAACCAGTACTGGTAGAAATTGTAAGCCACTGTATTTGGCTATAAAATCATCCATAATAATCTTCTTAATAGATTTTGAGCCATCAGATAGATTATAAAGGGTTTGTAAAAAACCAAGTGTCATTTGCTTTTCCTTAAGAAATGCTAAATGCTAAAGTACATTCCCAATAGATGATCATTTTACATGACCATCATTTAAAGAAATCCTTTTCCTCAAAGTAAAATTTAGAACAATCTAGTCTAGACTGAAGGTTTGGGTGGTTATTTGCATCTAATCTCATTCTCATGGAAAATTTTGAGCCACCCCCTCTCCCTATCATGGGGATTTAAGGGGTGGCTCAGGCAAGGTGCTCACATTGGAAATCCATGACAAGGTTTCAGTAGTGGAGGAAGGCATGGGGTGAGAATTCATTAAAGCCATTTAGTTTGCTCACTCAAAAGATAAATTGAAAGGATGGAAAAGGATCTAGAAATGGAAGACAAAGTCAATAGTAGAATTGAGACAATGTGAAAACAGGTGGACATGGAGCATAAAAGGGTCTCTTACCTTTATTGATTTTCAAGCATGTGATTTTATTAGTTTTGGAAGGTACGTATAAACATATGTTTATATATATGCAATCATTCTTTTCCTTTTACTGAAGATCCTTGATATCACTGATTAGGGTCAGTGATAGTGGATATAAATCAACAAAGGAACAGATCTCATAAACCAGTTCAATTAAAGAACATTAGTAACTAATAATCACATGAGAAGATAGGGCAGGTTTAGGCCATTGCATACAAACAGAGGTTACATTTTTAAAAATGTTAAGTTCCAGAATACATGTGCAGGATGTGCAGGTTGTTACATAAGTAAATGTGTGCCATGGTGGTTTGCTGCACCCTTAACCCATCGCCTAGGTATTAAGCCCTGCATGCATTAGCTATTTATCCTGATGCTCTCCCTTCCCCCACCCTCCCAACAGGCCTCAGTGTGTGTTGTTCCCCTCCCTGTGTCCATGTATTCTCGCTGTTCAGCTCCCACTTATAAGTGTGAACATGTGGTGTTTGGTTTTCTGTACCTGTGTTAGTTTGCTGAGGATAATGGCTTCCAGCTCCATCCATGCTCCTGCAAAGGACATTATCTTGTTCCTTTTTAT
Source organism: Theropithecus gelada (assembly GCF_003255815.1). Lineage (NCBI taxonomy): Eukaryota > Metazoa > Chordata > Mammalia > Primates > Cercopithecidae > Theropithecus > Theropithecus gelada. Next base: position 116,173,293 of record NC_037673.1, read on the forward strand.
GGCTGCATAGTATTCCATGGTATATACGTACCACATTTTCCTTATCCAGCCTATCATTGATGGGCATTTGGGCTGTTTCCATGTCTTTGCTATTGTGAATAGTGCTGCAATGAACACAGGCATGCATGTATCTTTCTAATACAACAATTTATTTTCCAAAGGAAACATTTTATATGAAAAATATACTATCCCTATAATATGTATTTGTACCCAGTGGGATAATTCTGGGAGTAAGACAGTGTAATGCAGTTTGTTGGGTTGTTGCAAGGCTTCTAATGTTCTGCTCGCAAACATGACTTTCTTTCTTCATTCTTTTTGACAGGAATACTTACAGACTTGGCAGAGTAGAAACAATGACAGAATATATATTCTTAGTAGATAAACAGGTTATTAAAGTGCCTTTTGATGGGACAGGGCCAAAAAGTATCATGAATAACCAAGTGTTCATTTTATTCCAAGGAGGGTGTTCGGTAGATGACCCTGATTTGGGGCCAGGAGTTAACAACCTGAACTAGTGGCAAAGGAGATTTGCTGTGTCACTTTGGAAAGCATGTGTTGACGAACATTGTTGCTCTTTCTGATGGCAGTCTTTCTCATCATTTGCCACAGCTGAGAAGGCAGGCATCTCCCACAAAGTGGTTTAGATGACAGATGCTTCTTGCATGGACGCTCTGAGTTAACTACTTTTCTAGAGATTCCTTTCCAGCTCAAGCTGGGATTACAGAAACCATTCAGCAAATGAACATTGACTGGACCAGCTGCTCCATATATAACATATTGAGGCTTTTCAACTTGTTTGAAGTCTGGTACAATTTATCTGCACAGGTGCTGCAGGTGGAAAGCTATTAAATTTTCATTTATGTTGGCATTTCACAGGCATTCAAGCTTTCCAGAGCTGGAGCAGGCTGCCATCTTAAATGATTGGATTTATAGGAAGTTCAAATCTTGTGGAGAGAAAAGGGAACATGTAGGCATTGACCTTGTTGGCTCATAATGTCTCCTTGGTTTCTGAACTTATTCAGTGTTTTGTCCTCCCTTCCTCCCAGATGCTGTTGTGCCAGATTCATTAACTGACTAACCCTGCTTTTCATTTTAATGACAAACATTTCTAATGTCCAAATAATAAACTCTGGTCTCAATAGTGACTGCTGACTTTAATCACTGGTTATCTGCTAGTCAGCTCTAGCTTAGTCTTAAAGACTTGCCTGAAGTTATCATTCTGTAATGCTATATGAAAAAAAACTGATTAAAAATGGTACAAAAGACTAGATTAACATATGAATGGATTATTATTTTCACCTAAACACAGATGAAAGAGACACAAATACGATAAATACATCCTATTCTGGAGCAGGGCATGTCTGCTATATGTATATATACACACACACACACTATATATATTATATATAGTGTGTATATATACTGTGTATATATATTATATATAGTGTATATATACACACTATATATATAGTGGTTCACGCCATTCTCCTGCCTCAGCCTCTTAGAGTAGCTGGGACTACAGGTGCCCACCACCACCCCCGGCTAATTTTTTGTGTTTTTAGTAGAGATGGGGTTTCACTGTGTTAGCCAGGATGTTCTTGATCTCCTGACCTCGTGATCCGCCCACCTTGGCCTCCCAAAGTGCTGGGATTACAATATAATATATATAGTGTGTATATATATCGTATTTTATATATATAGTGTATTATATATATAGTGTGTATATATATTTTATTTTATTTTTGAGACAGGATCTTGCTCTGTTTTCCAAGCTTGGAGTCCAGTTGTGTAATCACAGCTCCCTGCAACCTTGAACTCCTGACCTCAAGTAATCTTCCCACCCTGGCCTCCCAAACTGCTGAGATTACAGGCATGACACACCATCCTAGCCTCAGATATATATTTTCTTCCTTTCCATGGGTTATCTTCTCACTCTATTGATAGTGTCCTTGGTATATAAAAGTTTTAGATTTTGACGTAATTCAATTTATCTATGTCCCTTTGCTGCCTTTGCAGTCTTTATTATTTCTTTAATGTTGACTCTCTTCATAGTATTTTTATCACGATGGAAAAATTTTGGTTACTTTGCTGTTTTCTTAAGCTTTATGTTACAGACCTTTAATTAACCTCGCTGCCTGAGATGCTTTTCATTCCTGTAGATTTTGACGTCCAGCCTGAATTGTAGCTCCTTATGGAGCGCCAGCAAGCAGGCAATAGGGCCAAGGGACCTTACACGCCAAGTTGACTTCTATTTATGTTCTCTTCAAAATTGGAGTTCTACTCTAAACAGTAACACTTTATTTGGTTGGCTTGGTAGCCTCAGAATTCCACCATCTTTTTAATCTATTTATTCAACATTCACTGGTGCTTATAATTTCAATTTGTGCAGTTTGTTTAATCCCTATTTGTGTCATCTGAAAAATTAATGAGTATATCTGATACCCTCATCTAGGTCAGGTTTGGTTTTCTTTTTGAATATTTTATTATTTAAATTTTTTCCACATCTTTCTCCCTACTTAATGATTTCTTACCACGTTGTTTCATAAATAACCTTTTCAAATCTGTAATTTGAACTAACTCTTAGATAACTTCTGAATTAGACAAAATTATTCTTTTTTTTCTCACTTATAACCCTTTCTGGCACATTTTGTATACAGAATTATGTGTTAACTAAAATTATATCCTTAGTAACCTAAAACTTTAATGAACCCCTAAAAAACAAGAAATCCTGAATAACAGTGGGCATTTACCGGTAAGAACAATTCACAGTTTTAGAAACATATTTCCCCATATTACAACACTTCTTAGTTGGAAATGACCTGAAACTAGGCCTCACAAAACCTAAAAAGTTAGCACCAGGTGGCCCTAGATAGGGTCCCACCCTGCCTCGATAGGGTCCCACCCTGATAGGGGTCTCACCCTGCCTCGAAGTTCCCGGAATCAACAACTCCAGGAAAGAACCTCATAAGGTCCTGCTCTAACCAATTAAACCAAGACCCCTTGCTCAGGCTATAGCTAGACCCAATCATTTTACGCCTTAAGCTTTGTTTGAATTTCGCGCCATAAGCTGTGTTTGAACTTGTGTTTGCCTATATAAACAGCCTGTAACAAGCAGTCGGGGTCCCAGGGCCAACTTAGAGCTTGGGACCCTAGCGCGCTAGCAATAAATAACTCTCTGCTGTGAACCTCGTGTCGGTGATCCTTCGCGGCGACCCCTGCCCAGGAGGGAATCGAGAGTTCGGTTCCAACAGACCCAGATATTAAATGAGCATTAAAAGTAACTTTAGGATTTTAATTTATGCAAAAAGTTTACATAATAAGACATTTATCCCATTCACTGTACTTTACATAAGACATTTATCCCATTCACTGTACTTATTACTTTTAACAAAGGAGACATGAGACATCAACTAACGTATGTAAAACAAGCATTGGTTTGGTCTGGAAAGGCGGGACAACCAAGGTGAGGAGTCTTGGGGGCTTTCAGATCACAGGTTGGAGACAAATTGTTGCATTCTTTTGAGTTTCCAATTAGCCTTTCCAAAGGAAGCAATCAGATATGAATTCATCTCAGTGAGACTGAATAGAATGGGAGGCAGACTTGCCCTAAGCAGCTCCTAGCTTGAATTAACACTGACATTTTAAAATACTTAGCAAAGACAAACATAAAATTCAGACAAAATGTATGCTGACAATTCTGAAGGCATTTCTATTTTTATTCCACCAATAATTTTAAGGATAGCTTGTTTAGTAAAGTTTTACTTTAAATCACATGAACTTGAAAATTGTTAACACTTATTTACTTAATTTATAAGCGCTCTTTTACTTACAAGCCAATTTGGTAGACACAACATATAACAATAAGTGTGCATACAAATAAACACGTCTAGACATGTATACACACATAAACAAAGATCCCACAGCTTGAAACCTTAGCCATGAGATAGCAGTACAAGCTTGCTGGTTTTACTTTGCCTCAGTAGATAATCCAAGGAAGGCTGTGAACCAAAATTTTGGGTAAAGCAGTCTCCATGGCCGTTTGATTTTTTGTTTGTTTGTTTGTTTTTTGAGACGGAAGTCTCGCTTTGTTGCCCAGGCTGGAGTGCAGTGGCGTGATCTCGACTCACTACAAGCTCCGCCTCCCGGGTTCACGCCATTCTCCTGCCTCAGCCTCTCAGAGTAGCTGGGACTACAGGTGCCCGCCACCACCCCCGGCTAATTTTTTTGTATTTTTAGTAGAGACGGGGTTTCACCGTGTTAGCCAGGATGGTCTCGATCTCCTGACCTCGTGATCCTTCCGCCTCGGCCTCCCAAAGTGCTGGGATTACAAGCGTGAGCCACTCCACCTGGCCGGCCATTTGATTTTTAAAGGCTAAACCTCCCCAGACTACAGGAGCACTGGGGTCAAACAGTACAAAAGGAGAGCATCACACGTTAACCAGGCTCCCTACTTACAATAGGAATACAAAAGCCTGGATACATGCAATGCCATCCCACTTTCCCGTTAGACAGTAAACTTCAGATTTTAAACAAATTTGGGACCAAGCAGCATTGCAACTGTGAGAGAAAATTCTAAGGAGGGTTTAATACTAGGCCTCAGAACCTCTGCCAAGAGCCTCTTCTTTTGAGTGTGAGGTCCACAGAACCCACGGAGCATCCTCCTGTGGGGTCCAGTCTTAGAGTTCCAGATGTCTCTGACCTTAGGTGGTCGCCACCTGCAGGTTTCCCCTCCAAAGCATACTATGAGGTTTATAAGAATAGGAAACAGCCGCTGTAAGACTCTCCAGGCTGGCTTGCCAAAATATGTTAAGGGTGTCCAGGTTCTTGGCATCTTGAACAAAGAATTGGACAAAACGCACAAATAAAGCAAGGAAGGAATGAAGGGATTTATTGAAAATGAAAGTACACTTCACAGTGTGGGAACGGGCCCGAGCATAGGGGCTCTAAGGGCAGGTTTTTTTTTTTTTTTTTTTTTTAAATATATATTTTTTAAAGCAGCTAAACCCCTTTTTCAAACAGAAGCTTAAGCGAAAACTCAGTGCAGCTGATAAGAGCAGCAGCTGCTCTGTTTGGGGCAAGGGATAAAGAAGTTCAGACTCCTGCTTTCCTTCCTCCAGTTCCTAAAGCTTTTCTTCTGAACTTGGATAGAGGCTTTACTCAGAAGAGAAAGACCTGCTAATCAGGTAGGAAATGGAACACAGTCATTCACTCCTTCTTCCCCAGCCCTACTTATATCAAAGCAATTCTGCTTTCATATGTTAAACATATTTAGAAGTCCATGTAACATTCAACTTAAACAACAGGGTTCTCTGTGTGAAATAGCTGTTCAAAGACCTCTAATCTAGTTCACAGGGCAAAACGTCAACCCATATAGAGCTGAGGACTTGTAACCATGATACAGCTCTATGACACCCCAATGTGGATACTAACCCAGGTGAGTAGCTCACATAGGGAAGATTAAAACCCAGAGGGGGGTCACCTGGCAAAGAGACCAGTTACTGAGACACACAACTCTTAGTTTTGATTCTAGAAATTGTAAACTGGAAGGGAACTCAGAGATCACCTAGCCCAGAAGCTGCAAATGATGTGTTGGTGTGTATAACATTTTAAAAATCCGTCACCAGCAATTAAAAAAATAAGAAATGAGACATAGGGCTTTTTGGAACTTACAAACAGGGTTGGTCCAGTGAGAGGGGGCTGGACAGAACTGCCACAGCTTGCAGAAAGCATGCAGGTTATATAGCATTTTCACTTATCACCCTTCCCTCAACTACCTCCACCTGACAATCTTCATTTAATCCAAACAAAGGGCCTTGATCACCTGTACAGCCTGTGTTTCATGGGATGGGCAAGGGCCTCAGATGTTTCTTACAGATAAGGAATTAATCTCCAGGTTGGTCATGCTCAAAAGTCTGAATTCACAGTGCCCATGTATACATCTGTCATATGTGGGCATTCTCAGGGTATGCTTAAGTTATCACTGTCAGGTTCATCTATCATCTGCCATAAACTTTGTGCTTAACATAATACCCTTGAGATTCATCCATGTTGTAGCGTGTGATCAGATTTCTGTCTTTTTAAAAATGATGTAATATTTGCAATATAAACATCATAAAAGTATATAGTCACTAGCCTATCCAAGGTCAATGCTAAAGAAAAAATCTTAAAAGCAGCTAGAGAAAAAAGTCAGATCATGTACAACGGGAAGCCCATCAGGCCAACAGCAGATTTCTCAGCAGAAATATTACAAGCCAGGGGAGATTAGAGGCCTACTTTCAACATTATTAAATAAAAGAAGTTTCAAGCAATAATTTTATATCTTGCCAAACTAAGCTTCATCAGTGAAGGAGAAATAAAATCTTTTCCAGGCAAGCAAATGTTAAGGGAATTTGTTACCACTGCACCAGCATTATGAGAGATCTTTAAGGGAGTTCCAAACATGGAATCAAAAGTATAATACCTGCTACCACAAAGTTGCACTTAAGTAAATAGCCCATAGATCCTATAAATCAACCACCTAACAACTTTGCAATAGGATCAAACCTTAATATCAACATAAACCTTGAATGTAAATGGTCTAAATGTTCTACTTAAAAGGCTCAAAGTGACAATTTGGATTAAAAACCAGGACCCATCTGTCTGCTGTCTTTAAAAGACCTATCTCACTGACAACATTCATAGACTCAAAGTAAAGTTGGAGAAAGATCTATCGCTGAAACCGAAAACAAAAAAAGAGATGAGGTTGCTATTCTTGTATCAGATAGAACATACTTTAACAACAGTAAAAAAGACAAAGAAGGAGATTACATAATGATGCAGGGTTCAATTCAACAAGAAGACAACTATCTTACATATATACACAACCAACATTGGAGCACCCAGATTAATAAAACAAGTACTTCTAGATCTACAAAAGATTTACACTGCCACTCAATAGGAGACTTCAACACCTCACTGACAGTATTGGACAGATAATCAAGGCAGAAAACTAGCAAGTAAATTCTAGACTTAAATTTGACATTTGACCAATTGGACCTAAAAGATCTAATAGAATATTCCGCTCATCAACCACAGAGTATACATTATTTTTATCTGTATGTGGTACATATTCCAAGATTAGAACACTTTTTTTGCTGGCCAAAAGCAAGTCTCAATAAATTAAAAAAAAAAAAAAGAAATCATTCCAACCATACTCTCCAATCACAATGGAATAAAAATAGAAATAAATACCAAGAAGATCCCTCAAAACCACACTATTGCATGGAAATTAAACAACTTGCTCCTGAGTTAATTTTGGGTAAGCAATGAAATTAAGGCAGAAATTTTAAAAATTCTTTGAAATAAATGAAAATAAAGACCCAACATACCAAAATCTCTGGGATGCTGTGAAGGAAGTGTTAAAAGTTTACTGCACCAAATGCCTACCTCAAAAACTTACAAAGATCTCAAATTAAGAATCTAACATCACACCTAATAGAAATAGAAAAAAGGACAAACCACAAAGCTAGCAGAAGAAAAACAACTAAAATCAGAGAACTGAATGAAATTGAGACCCAAAAATCTACACACAGAATCAATAAACCAAAAGTTGGTTTTTGAGAGGATAAACAAGATTGATAGACTGCTAGCTATGTTAACAAAGAAAAAAAGAGAGAAGATCCAAATAGGCATAATCAGAAATGTCAAAGGTAGTATTACAACTGATCCCACAGAAATAGAAAATTCCTAGAAACATACAACTTCCTAAGACTAAACCAGGAAGAAACAAGAATCCTGAACATGTCAATAATGAGTAATGAAATTAAATCAGTAATAAAAATTATACCAACCAAATAAAGCCCTGGACAAGATGGATTCACAGCCCAATTCTACCAAACATACAAAGAGGAGCTGATATGAATCCTACTTACTATTCCCAAAAATCAAGGAAGAAGGACTCCTCCCTACTCATTCTATAAACCAGTATCATTCTGATATCAAAATCTGGCAAACACACAACAAAAAAAGAAAATTTCAAGCCAACATTCCTGATGAACGTATGATATGGTTTAGATCTGTGTCCCCACCAAATCTCATGTTGAATTATAGGCTCCAATATTGGAAGTGGGGTCTGGTGGGAGGTGGTTGGATCATGGGGGTGGATTTCACAGAATAGTTTAGCACCATCCCCTTGATGCTGTTCTCATGATTCTGAGTTCTCATGAGATCTGGTTCTATAAAACTATGCAGCAACTCCCTCCTCACTCTCTCTTCCTTCTGCTCCAGCCATGTGAAATGTCTGCTCCATTTTACCTTCCACCATGATTGTAAGTTTCCTGAGGCCTCCCTAGAAGGCAAGCAAATGCCAGCATCATGCTTCCTGTACAGGCTGCATAATTGGGAGCCAATTAAACCTATTTTCTTTATAAATTACCCAATCTCAGGAAGCAATGTGAACACAGACTAATACAGAAAAATTTTATAGGAATTTTTATAGCAACCTGAGGTCAGACTAATACAGAAAATTGGTACTCAGAAGTGGGGCATTGCTATAGATATACCTGAAAATGTGAAAGTGACTTTGGAACTGGGTAACGGGCAGAGGTTGGAAGAATTTGGGGACTCAGAAGAAGATAGATGAGGGAAAGTTTGAAACTTTCTAGGGACTAGCTGAATGTTCATAACCAAAATGCTGATAATCAAATGTACGATGAAGTCCAGGCTGATGAAGTCTCAGATGGAAATGAGGAACTTGTTGGGAACTAGAATAAGATTACTTTTGTTATGCTTAGCAAAAACTTGGCTGCATTTTGCCTCTGTCCTAGGGATCTGTGGAACTTTGAACTTGATAGTGATGATTTAGGTTATCTGGTGGAAGAAATTTCTAAGCAACAAAGCATTCCAGAAATAGCCTGGCTGCTTCCAAAAGCCTGTTCTTATATGTGTTAGCAAATAAATGACCTGAAGTTGGAACTGATACTTAAAAGGGACACAGAATGTAAAAGTGTAAAAAATTTGCAGCCTGGCCCTGTGGTAGAAAAACCCATTTTCGTGGGAGGCATTCAAGCAAAAATTTGCATGAGTAAAAAGGAGTCAAGTAGTTAAGACAATGGGGGAAAGGCCTCAAAGGCATTTCAGATAATATATAAAGAACTTAAGCAATTGAGCAAGCAAAAAACCAAATAACCCCATTAAAAAAATGGAAAAAAGACATGAATGGACACTTCTCAAAAGAAGATGTACATGTGGCCAACAAACATGTAAAATGCTCAACATCACTAATCATCAGAGAAATGTACATCAAAGCCACAATGAGATACCATCTCACACCAGTCAGTATGGCTATTATTAAAAAGTCATAAAATAACAGATGCTGGTGAGGTTGTGGAGAAAAGGGAATGCTTATATACTGTTGGTGGGAAGGTAAATTAGTTCAACCACTGTGGAAAGCAGTTTGGAGATTTTTCAAAGCACTTAAAACAGAACAACCATTGAACACAGAAATCCCATTACTGGGTATATACCAAAGGAATATAAATTATTCTACCAAAAAGACACATGCACTTGTATGTTCCTGAAGCACAATTTGTAGTAGCAAAGACACAAAATTAGCCCAGATGTGCATCAGTGGTGGACTGGATAAAGAAAAATTGGCACAAATACACCACTGAACACTACGAAGCCACTAAAAAGAATGAAATGATGTCTTTGCATCAATATGGATGCAGCTGGAGGCCATTATCCTAAGTGAATTAACTCAGGAACAGAAAACCAAATACTACATTTGGTTTTCTCACTTATAAGTGGAGCAAAACATTGGGTACTCATGGACATAAAGATGGCCACAATAGACACTGGGAACTATTAGAGGAGAGAGGGGGAAAGAGTCAAAAAACAATTTTGTACTATGCTCACTACCTGGGTGATGGAATTATTCATACCTCAAATCTCAGCATCACACAATATACTCATGTAACAAACCTGCACATATACACCCTGAACCTAAAAGTTGAAATTATTAAAAATGGCATAATAGTTCATTTTATGTGTATATATACCACATTATCTTGATCCAGTCATCTTTTAATGGACATTTGGATTGCTTCTACCTCTTAGCTATTGTAAATAATGCTGCTATGAACATAAGTGTGCAGAGATCTCTTTGAGATCCTGCATTGATTTCTTTTGGATATATACCCAAATGTGGGATTGCTGTATTATAAATTATTTTTAATTTTTTGAGGAACCTTCATACTTCTTGCCACAGTGGCTGCATTGTTTTACAATCCTACTCAAATTGCAAAGGTGTTCCATTTCTCCACATCCTCACAAACCCTTTTTTTTTTCATTCTTTTGATAATACCCATCCTAATCGAGGGTGAGCGTATTTCACTGTGGTTTTAATGTGCATTTCTCTTGCGATTATTGATCTTTTCATATTCTAGTTGGCCATTTGGAGAATTGTCTATTCAAGTTATTTACCAATTTTTAAATCAGGTTATTTGATTTTTTGGTTGTTGAGTTGTAGAAGTTGTTTATATATTCTGGTTATTAACCCCTTTTCAGAAATACAATTCGTGAATATTTTCTCCTATTCCATATCTTTCCTTTTCTATCTGTTGATTATTGTTTTGATGAGAAGTTGTTTTAAATTGTGACATAGTCCTGTTTGTCTATTTTGCTTTTTTGGCTGTGCTTTGCTGTCATATCTAAGAAATCGTTGCCAAATTCAATATCCTGTAGCATTTACCCTATGTTATCTTTTGGGAGTTTTACAGTGTTAGGTCTTATGTTTAGGTCTTTAATTCATTTTGAGTTAATTTTTATATATGCTGTAAGGTAAGGGTCCAACTTCATTCATTTGCATGTCACTATCCTATTGTTTCAATACCATTTGTTGCAGAGATTATCCTTTTTCCATTGTATATTCTAGGCACCCTTGTCAAAGACCACTTGATCATTTACATGTGGGTTTATTCTGGACTCTGTTCTGTTTCATTGGTTTATATGCCTTTCTTATGGCCATAACATACTGTTTTGATTACTGTTGCTTTGTAATAATTTTGAAATCAGGAAGTGTGATGCCTCCAATCTTGTTTCCTTTCTCAGGATTGTTTTGGCTATTTGGGTTCCCTTGAGATTCCACATGAATTTCAGAATTTTTTGTCTGTAATACGTCTGTAAAATATGCCATGGCAATTTTGATAGGAATTGCATTAAATTCGTAGATCACTTTGGGTAATATGGACATTTTAACAATATTAAGTCTTCCAATCTATGAGCATGAGATATCTTTCTATTTGTGTATATTTTCTTTAAGCAATATTTTGTAGTTTTTGGTGTCTGTTTTAAACCTCCTTGGTTAAACTTATTCTTATGTATTTTATCCTTTTGGGTGCTATAGTAAATGGGATTTTCTTAATTTTATTTTCAATTTATTCATTATTAATACATAGAAATGCAAGTGATTTTTATAAGTTGATTTTGTATGCTACAAATTTGCTGAAAGCATTTGTTAGTGTTAACTTTTTTTGTTTGTGGAATCTTTATAGAGTTTTCTCCATAAAAGATCATCAGTGAACAGAGATAATTTTACTTCTTTCTTTCCAATGTGGATGCATTTTATTGTATTTCTTTTTTATTTTATATTTTTTCCCAATTGCTCTGACTGGGACTTTTAGTACTATGTTGAACAGCAGTAATAAGAATGGACATTCTTGCTTTCTTCCTGATCTTAGAGGAAAAGTTTCAGTCTTTCACCACTGACTATGACCTTAGCTGTGGGCTTTTCAAAATTTATTTTTATTATGTTAAGGTAGTTTCCTTTTATTCCTACTTTGTTGAGTGTTTTTGTCATGAAAGATTGTTGAACTTTGTCAAATGCTTTTAAAACAAGTTTAATTTTATTTTAAATTGACATAAAGTTGTATGTATTTATTATGTACAACATGGTGTTCTGAGATGTATACATTGTGGAATTGCTAAATCTAGCTAATTAACATATGAATTACCTCACAAAGTTACCATTTTTTGTGGTAACAGCACTTATAATCTAGTATCAGAATTTTTCAATAATACAATACATTGTTATTAACTAGTCACCATGTGTTACAATAGATCTCTTAAAATTATTCATCATAGCTAACTGAAATTTTGTATCTTTTGACCAACACTTCCCATACACCACACCTCCACCATTGCAACAGCATCTAGTAACCACCAATCTACCCTCTACTTTATTAGATCAACTCGTTTAGATTCCACGTATAAGTGAGATCATGCAGTATTTGTTTTCTGTGCCTGGCTTATTTCACTTAACATAATGTCCTCTAGGCCCATTCATGTTGCTGCAAATGACAAGATTTCCTTTTTTTTTTTTTTTTTAAATCACTGACTAGTATTTCCCTGTGTATATATATACTATATTTTCTTTATTCATTTATCTGTTGATGGACACTTAGATTGATTTCATATCTTAACTGTCAGGTTGGTGCAAAAATAATTGTGTTTTTTGCCACTGAAAGTAATATTTTGGATAATGCTGTAATAAACATGAGAGTGCAGCTATCCCTTTGACATACTGACTTCCTCTTTTTGGATATATATCCAGTAGTTGAATTGCTTGATCATATGGTGATTCTATTTTTGTTTTTTAAAGGAAACTCCATACTGTTTTCTATAATGGCTATACAAATTTACATTCCTACCAATAGTTTGCAAGGGTTCCCTTTATCCACATGTTCATCAGCACTTGTTATCTTTTGTCTGTTAATAGCCATTCTAACAGGTGTAAGGTAATATCTCATTGTAGTTTCCATTTGCATTTTCTTGATGATAAGTGTTGAGGATTTTTTAATATATCTGTCAGCCATTTGTATATCTTCTTTTGATAATTGTCTATTCTGTTTCTTTGTTCATTTTGTATTTTTAAGACAGGGTTTCAGTTTTTTGTTTGTTTGTTTGTTTTTGTTTTGTTTTTTTTTTTTTGCTGTGGCTGAGGTGCGGTGGTGCAAGCACGGCTCACTGATGCCTTGCTCTGGGCTGAAGTGATCCTCCCACCTTAGCCTCCTGAGTAGCTGGGACTACAGGCACACACCACCACACCTGGCTAATATTTTAATTTTGTAGAGATAAGATCTTACTCTTTTGCCCTGACTAGTCTTGAAAATCTAGACTCAAGTGATCCTCCCTCCTTGGCCCAAAAAGCTGGAATTATAGACTTGAGTCACTCTACACAGCCTCTTTGCCCATTTTTAATTCAGATTATTTGTTCTCTTCGTATTAAGTTTTTATGTTTCTTATACATTTTTAATATCAATCCTTTATTAGGTGTGTACTTTGTGAATATTTTCTCCCTTTCCATAGGTTGTTTCTATATTCTGTTGATTGTTTCCTTTGCTGAGTAAAAGCCTTTTAGGTTAATATAGTCTCATTTTTCCCTTTTTTGTTTTCGTTTGCTGTGCTTTTGAGGTCTTAGCCAAAAGATCTTTGCCTATATTAATGTCCTGGAGTGTTTCTCATATGTTTTCTTCCAGAATTTTTACCGTTTTAGGTCTTATGTTTAAGTCTTTAATCCATTTTGAGTTGGTTTTTGTATATGCTGAGAGATAGGGATCTAGTTTCATTCTTCTGTATAGGGATCTTCACTTTTCCAGCACCATCTATTAAAGAGGATATTCTTTTCACAGTATATGTTCTTGGAGTCTTTGATGAAAATCAGTTGGCTGTAAATCTATATTTATGTTTTGGTTCTCTATTCTCTTCCATTGGTCTATGTGGTCGTTTTTATAGCAGTACTGTGCTGTTTCGGTTAGTATAGCCTTGTAATTCAGGTAGTTGATACTCTCAGCTTTGTTCTTTTGCTCACAATAACTCTGACTATTCAGATTCTTTTTTGGTTCCATATAAATTTTAGAATTGTTTTTTCAGTTACTATGAAAAATGTCATTGGTGAGCCTGGCGTGGTGGCTCACACCTGTAATCCCAGCACTTTGGGAAGCTGAGGTGGGTGAATCACCTGAGGTCAGAAGTTCAAAACCAGCCTGACTAAATGGTGAAACCCCATCTCTACTAAAAATACAAAAATTAGCCAGGTGTGGTGGCATGTGCCTGTAATCCCAGCTATTTGGGAGGCTGATACAAGAGAATCACTTGAACCCAGGAGGTGGAGGTTGCAGTGAGCTGAGATTGTGCTACTGCACTCCAGCCTGGGCGACAGAAAGAGACTCCAAATCAAAAAAAAAAAAAAAAAAAAGATAAGAAGAAGAAAAATGTCATTGGTATTTCTGATAGGAATTGCATCGAATCTGTAAATTGCTTTAGGTAGTATGGCTATTTTAACAATATTAATTCTGCCTGTTTATTAGCAGTGATATCTTTCAATTTGTTAGCATCCCTTTCAATACCTCTTATCAACATTTGTAATTTTCCTTGTAGAGACCATTTATGTCCTTTGTTAAATCCATTCTTAGGTGTTTTATTTTTTTTGTAAATGTTATAAATGTGATGGTTTCCTTATTTTTTTCAGATAGTTTGCTGTTAACGGTTTTAAAATGCTGCTGATTTTTGTATGTTGCTTTTGTATCCTGCAAGTTGTTTATTAGTTCTCACAGTTTTTGGTGGCATCTCTGGGGTTTTCTACATATTAGATCATATCATCTGCCCATAGGGACAATTTAACCACTTTTTTCCAAATTGTAGGCCTTTTCTTAATTTCTCTTACCTAACACTTCCGGTCAGGACTTCTGGTATGTTGAATAGAAGAGGCAAGAATTAGCATCCTTCTCTTTTCTAGATATTAGAAAACGTTTCAACTTTTTCTCGTGAAGTGCTATATAAATTGGATGTTTGTCATGTATAGTGTCCATTTGGTTGAGGTATACCCCTTCTATACTTATTTTTTTGAGAATTTTCATTATAAAAATGTTGAATTATGTCAAATCCTTTTCTGCAGCTATTGAAATAATCATATGGCTTTTGTCCTTTATTCTGTTAATGGCATATATCATATTTATAGATTTGTTTATGATGAACTATACTTGAAACCCTGGGATGAACCACATTTTATCAGGGTAAATGTTCTTTTCATTGTGCTGTTGGATTTGGTTTGAGTGTTGTTTTGAGGATTTTTGCATCTATGTTCATCAAAGATATAGTCCTGTAATTTTGTTTCCTTATAGCGTCCTTGTCCGGCCTTGGTATCAGGGTAAAAGTGACATTTTAAAATGAGTTTGAAAGAATTCTCTTCCTTCCAATTTTTTGGAATAATTTGAGAATTAGCATTAGTTCTTTAAAAAATATATGGTAGAATTCAGCAGCAGAGAAGCCATCCAGTCGTGGTCTTTGTTGGAAGACTTCATTACTGCTTTAACCTCATTACTTGTTATTGATCTGTTCAGGAGTCTCGTTCTTTCTTATTTAATTTTGATGTATTGCATGTGTCCAGGAATTTATTAATTTTCTCTAGATTTTCCAATTTTTGATGTATAGTTGTTCATAATAGTCTCTAAAAATCCTTTGTATTATTGTGTCATCAGTTGTAATGTCTTTTTTGTTTCTGATTTTATTTATTTGGTTCTTGTCTTGTTTTTTAGTCTAGAGAATGATTTGTCAATATTGCTTAATTTTTCAAAAAATTAACTTTACTCTGGTAAAAATCAATTTTGAAATGTCCATGTAATGTAGTACCATGCAGGTATTCAAGATAATTAGGTATATATTTTTGTGATGCTATGTTGCAACGTTCATTGAGTGAAGAAAGGAAGTTACAGAATAACATATTCAGTATAATATCATTTGTTTACAAAAAATGAAGACAAGAAAGGAAATATTGCTTATGTATGCTTGTATATGTATTCTTTATGGAGGGATACAAAATAAATTGTTAATAATGATTTTAAAAGCAAAACTGACTTTACATTTCCTATTTAGTATTTTTTAGTCTCTATTTTAATTTTGCTTATCTTTTCAAAAAACTAATTTTAATTTTGTTGATCTTTTGTATTATATATTTAATTTCAATTTTATTTATTTCTCCTCTTATCTTTATTATTTTTATCCTTCTAGTAGTTTTGGATTTGTTTTGTTCTTGCTTTTCTAATTCCTTGAGATACATTATTAAGATGTTTTTAAAAAGTTTTCTACTTTTTTGATACAGAAATTTAGTATTATAAACTTCCCTCTTATCTGCGTTTCCTATATCCCATAGGAATGTTGTATTTATATTTTTATTTGTTTCAAAAAGTTTAAATGGCACATTGGCTATACAGGAGCATGTTGTTTAATTTCCATGTATTTGTGGTTTCTAAAGGTCTTCTTGTTATTGATTTTTAGTTTTATTCCCTTGAGGCCAGAAAAACTGCTTAACATGATTTAATTTTTGTAAACTTGTTGAGACTTTTGGCCTTACATATAGTCTATCCTGGAGAATGTTTTATGTGCTGATGAGAGGAGTGTGTATGCTGCCCGAAGTGAATGAAATGTTCTATAAATGTCTGTTAGGTCCATTTGTTCTATAGAGCAGTTCAAATCTAGGGTTTCTTTGTTGATTTTCTGTCCAGATGGCCTTTCTAATAATGAGAGTGCAATGTTGAAGTCCCTTTCTATTATTATATTAAGGCCTATCTCCCCCTTTAGATCTATCAATATTTGCTTCATGTGTCTGGGTGCTTCATCGTTGGGGGCATATATATTTATAATTGTTATAGTGTCTTGATGAATTCATCCTTTTATCATTATATAATGATCTTTGTCTCTTTTCTACAGTTTCTGATTTAGACTCTGTTTTATCTCATATAAATATAGCTACTTCTCTTTGATTTTGGTATACATTTGCATAGAATATCTTTTCCCATCCCTTTAAGTCTGTGTGTGACATTCCAGGTGTATGTTTTTTGCAGGCAGTGTTTCTTTAGTTTTTTTTTTTTTTTTTTTTTTTTTTCTGGTTGTTTTGAATATTCTTTGTTACTTTATTCTTCTTTTTGTTGTTTATTTTTGTGGTTTGGTGTGTTTCTGTA
Source organism: Theropithecus gelada (assembly GCF_003255815.1). Classification (NCBI taxonomy): domain Eukaryota; kingdom Metazoa; phylum Chordata; class Mammalia; order Primates; family Cercopithecidae; genus Theropithecus; species Theropithecus gelada. The sequence goes on from NC_037673.1 coordinate 116,190,287, forward strand.
TTGATAAAGTTTGATTCTTTTCTTTTTCTCATTTGTGTATCTACTATAGCAGTGAGTTTTATACCTTCAGTTGTTTTCCTTATGGTAATTATCATCCTTTTTTCCCTAGATACAAGATTTCTTCTAGCTAGCTCAAAGGCCTTTTGAAACAAAAGACCAGAGATTCTCTCACACAAGAGTAAGAAAGTGGAGTTTATTTTAAGACTATGTATTATAAGAACTAGAAATATATTTGAGTTCTGAAGCATCTTTAAAGTCCAGTTAGTCTTTTATAGCCAAGTTGGCAGGGCTAATTTTTTCACAAAGATAAAAGGGGGAGGTATTGTGGATAAGCTGTAGAATGCTTCAAGATTTATCCAGTACAGATTTATATGGAAGCTAGCCAGGTGTCTTTAGCACTTTTACAAAATTGTGTCAAACAGTTTCTTATTTATTTTAGGGTAGCTTAAAACTTGTTTCAGCTTCTATTTTTTGCATTATTGAAACATTCTATCATCAGTGCACTTCACAACAGACTCTCTTTTACAGTCCCTTAATATGTTTTGTAACTAAATGAAATATAGAATTAACTGGACATGAGGGAGATAGTTTATGATTAAGAAGAAGTGCCATTACCAAAATTTGTAATTTTATTTAGTGTAATTATTTATAGAAAATGGACTATTATCTTGGGATTTGGTGTTAACTATTCAAATTATGATATACACAGAGACTTAAAATTATTGTAAATACAACAAGTTATCTAATTTAGTAGAGCTAATCAGCTATTGCACAAAGTCCTTAGTCATTTTTGTAAAAATCATAGCTGGGTATAATAATCAAAGATAGAAATTATTTTCATGGTATCCATCCACATTCATTCTGTAACGATGCTGTGGGTTGTAAAAATCCTGACAAAAGGGCTGTATTTTGTGTACTTTCAAGTGACTTTTTGTGGCAAAGTGTTTACTTGTATAATTTAAAAGCAAGTTCAGGTTTAAAAACAAGTACATTTGGATATGTATATGTGAAAATCAATTTTTTCACCTTAGGATTTTAGAACTAGGTTCAATGACTATGTATTCTTTCAATGCTCAATGGCTTCTATTTTGTATATATATTTACCTTTACATGCCTGCCTAACAAATCTTAAAAATCAAGGCTATTACAGTGTGTTAGGTTTTAATATTCTGTATAGTCATATGAATTGCTTTCAACTAGTTTTAGCAACAAAAATAGCATTTTACGTTTTCATTCGGTACCTTCACATCCTCCCAATAATACACTTTTTTTTCTTCTCTACCTCTTCTGAAATGGGTCTACTTTTTGCCAACTAAACAATAAAGAACATGTTTTAAGTATTGTTTTCCTTCACCTCAACTTTGGCCCAGACTGTTTTCTCAACTCTGATTATTATTCATGAATTTGTTCATGGGTTTGTTCTTACTTTTGAATTTTCCTCAGCTTTCTTTTGCTATTCTCTTTAATATGTGCCATTAACACATATATGTAAATACTTAAATTCTTTCTTTAGAAAAAATAAAATTGTGTTTTCTGCCTACTTTGTTAACAGTCTCTGAATATTCCCTGCCAGACACTGTGGCCATGGTAGGTTTTTAAAAACCTGTGGGAATGAATGACACCTGGTAAGCAGGTGTTCTCTGAGCTGATTTTCCACTGTGCCCATTGTTGATACCCTTGCTTTATGACCTGGTTTCTGACCTCAGATATTGGCTACTTTCTAAGACTCTGCTTAACTTTGGTGCCAGTGTGTCCCTTGATCTGACTTTCCTCTTAAATTTTTGCTATCTTGAACGGGTTTTTGTGGATAACCCCTTTCTTGTTTTTGAACTCTAGTAAATTAAACTCCCCATAGCTAAATGATGACATATCCCTAACCTGGAGCTTTTACCAAGCAGCAGTTCTTTTTGGATCTCTCCTATTGAGTACTCTCTTTTTTCCCCAGGGCAGTCATTATGATTAATTCACAGGATCACAGGAGAGGACCTTTTAAGTCCATTTAGGTATCTGGAATGTAAGACTATCCTGTGGAATAGTGGGGTAAAACGTGTAAAATGCTCTCACAGGCATGCTTTATCTGTGAGGACCTGAGAGCAGAAAAGCTTTGGTAATTAATTTGATAGGTTCTGGGATGGGTATTGGACTTGGTGGTGATAAGTGAAGAGATTGTTATTTGAATGTGAAGAGAGCTGTATGTGCTTTTCCATCTCTGAGCAGGGAGTGTAAAATCTATTTAGAGATGTAGCCATCAGCCAAAAGTGAGAAGTCTCTTAAAACAAGCAAAAAAGGCACTGCTAATAATTTTGATTCCTGCACCAAGTGCTCTATAAAAGTCGTGCTAAAAATGCCACTCTTAGCAAATTGTATTTCACTATAATTTAGAGCATGTTACAACTTCTTCAAGTGATAAAGCTAGAGAACAAAGTGTTTGAGAATGTTTAATATGGGGATTTACATTTGAGTTAACTAAGCTAAAAAAAAAAATCCCCATAGAATTGAAATTATTGATAACTTATGTGATTACCATGGAGGCTTATTGGGATTCAGCATGAGAATACTACTTCCTAAGATGCAAAGAAATGTACATTATTGACATTAGATAAATCCATATAGAAGATATGTGGATCCTACTGGCCCTTAAATATTTACTTTTTAAAAAGTTACTGTTCTGTCCATTCTTGAGGTGGAGATGGCTGCGGCTATGGTGGTGATGCTGCGACGGGGTCTCCTGCCCCAGGCGGGCCAGCTGCCTGCCCTCCAGACTGTCTGTTATGGCTCCAAGGCTGTTACCTGTCACCATCATGTGATGCATTTTCGGCAACAGAAGCTGATTGCTGTGACTGAATATATCCCCCAGACACCAGCCGTCAACCCAACATGTCTGCCATCTCCTCCCGGCCCCCAACAGGAGGCATCACTGGTAGCCCTAGAACTTACCACAGAGGGAGAAAGGTTGCCAGGAGAAGTGACAGCTGATGTACCCTTGGTTATTGCTTTCCAATTTCAGGAGAGGGGCCTCATCAGCTTCTCCACCGGGAGTTAGCAGCAGTTTTCCAGGACAACCAAATGATAACTGTTTGCCAGAAGGTGGCTCCGAGCGCAGAGGACAAGCTTCTTATGCAACACCAGCTGCGGAAACGCAAGATCCTGATGAAAGTCTTCCCCAACCAGGTACCGAAGCCCTTCCTGGAGGATTTCAAGTGCCAAAATCTGCTGCCCCTTTCTGTGGGGCACAACGTGCTGCTGGTCAGTGAAGAACCCAGGGTCAAGGAGATGGTCCGGATCTTAAGGACTGTGCCATTCCTGCCGCTGCTAGGTCGCTGCATCAGTGACACCATCCTCAGCAGGCAGGGCATTATCAACTACTCCAATCTCCCCAGCCTGCCCCTGGCACGGGGGGAGCTTGTAGTAGGCCTCATCCGCCTCACCGCCCAGACCCACTCCCTGCTCCAGCACCAGCCCCTGCAGCTGACCACCCTGTTGAACCAGTACATCAGATAGCAACGCGAGAAGGATTCTTCTGTTTTGTCAGTCAATGGGAAGCCAGATCATCCTGACCCTGTTCCGGACTCTTACCTAGCCTGTTTAGCCAGCCCTGCCCATAAATACACTGTCTGATTGGCTGTGCTGTCCACCATGGGAGATGTGGAAGAACTTGGGGTGGGGGAGTGCGTTTGTCACTGGGCTTTACTAACACTGGACAATATCACTCCCACACAGGTATAGGGTCACTCAGAGATGGAGAGGATTCCATTTCAAATGGAGCCTGTCAGTCCCTGGTTTTGTCCTTAGTTTTCCTAACTCGGGACCCAATAGGAGCAAAGGTCCAAGGCAGAGAGGCTGAAAAGATAAGGCTATTACCCCCTGCCTCCTTGGTCACTGCCCCTTGCTGCAAGGGCTCCTGAGCCCACCCCCTTGGGGCACAAACTGCCACTGCCACAGTAGCTCAACCAAGCAGTCGTGCTGAGGATAGCACCTGGTGAGAGCCTGCTGTGTGCCAGGCTTTGTGCTGAGCGCTGTACATGCATTAGTTCCTTTATTCCTGACCACATTGTACCCATTTCACAGAGAAGGAGCAGAGAAATTAAGTAGCTTGCACAAGGTCATGCAGTTAGTAAGTGGCAGAACAGGGACTTGAACCAGGCCCTCTCTGCTCTGAAGACCGCATCCTGAATGTCTACACTAGAGCTTCCTCATCAGGTTACCCAGAAGTGGGTCCCATCCAGCATCCAGGTGTGCTCAGATGTTAGTTCTCCACCCTCGGGGTGTGCCATGCTATGGAAAGTTTGGGAGCACTGCTTTATGATAAAACAAAATGCATTCTACTTTCTCTATTTTGTGGTTTACATGGTTGTCCTTCCTGTATATTTATTCTCAGGGACTTCTCTGTCTTCTGACTTTCCTCACTCTCACTTCCCATCCTAGGAAAATCCTCTTCTCCTGTACCTGTTCCCACAAATGGCATCCCTCGCATGCTTGCCCTGTGACAGGCAGCTGACAGCTGTGCCCACTAGCTAACATTTCTCTGGTGGTTCTGAACAAAAGGGCTGGGGGGAAACTAGGATTCTCAGTTAATGGGGGATTCTGAGGGCTCTAGAGTAGGAGGCCTCATGCAAGTCTCCTGAACCAGAAATTCCTAACAAAGGAGATTGGATGCTTAACTCAGAAAACAAACAAACAAACAAACAAAAAAACCAAACAACAACAACAACAACAACAAAGTTACTTGTTTGACACTTGAAACAAGTTATGTCTAAAAGAGCAAATAAGGTATAAACTCTTAATTGGGGGTTATATTTCAGTGTAAGATGTGTATATTAAAGTCTCTTGATGTATAGACTAACTTTGTATTAATTGACCACTGTCCACAAGTCATAGCAAACAGCTGCTTGCCACAGAAATGGAACTACTGCAAATTCTGGAAATGTCGCCACCTTGAGAAGATTGCTCATTGGAAGATATTAAATTGCCGGTTTACTTACAACACCTGGGAATGTTTCTTCATTGGAAAATACCTAACTTAAAGTAAATTAAATTAATTCATACTCTGTTTAGTTTCAAAAAGTGTAAAGTCAGCATTGATGTAACTTTTCTGTAACTTAGGATAATTCAAGGTTGCCTAAGGAGACAAAGTGCATCCATCGTGGAGCCATCTCTGTGCCATCTGCTGACGTTTACGAGTAATCACCAGAATCATTCACATTTCTGTAAGCAATATTCTTCTACACTGGGAAAGAAGTCCAGGCTGCACTTAGCCAACTTCTTGGCAGTTGTGAAAAACGTAGTAATCAGAGTAGTTGTCAGGCACCTTGATTGAACGTCTCCTTGTGACTATTTTGCATACGCACATTATGCTCAGTGATTATCATTTGGGAGGAAAGGTTAAGGCGAATAAGTTAGCATTTAGACTACTGATTAAAAAGAAAGAGAAGATTATTGCGGGAAGTCAGGGACCCCGAATGGAGGGACCGGCTGAAGCCATGGCAGAAGAACATAAATTGTGAAGATTTCATGGCTTCTGTCAGGGTGGATTTCCCTGATAGAAGATCTTGCCAATGAGTCAAAGAAAGGGTTTATCTAATTAACTTGCTGTTTTGCCCTGTGCCTCAGACTGTAGTCAGCACACACACTGCCACAAAGACAGAACAGCATGGAGGAGGTCTTTTTTATTTGGTTCCTTTTGATCACTGAAGAGCCTCTATTTACATATTGAGAGATCTGATAAACTCTGATTATGTATGTGCAGGTAGGTTGGGGTGTTTTGTCATAAATACCACAAAAACATTTATTCTAGTGAGATTCTGAAGGGAATATCATGAAAATAAACTATCTCTGCTGTTTCTCATGCTGATCTGTCAATGGTCTTGAAATTGAGAAAAATGAGATTTGAAAGGAAGCAATGGGAGAAGTTGGAGAAGGCAATTGGGGATGAGGGACAAGGAAAGGATAATATATCAACAAGTCAGAGTGATGGAAGGGTCCTAACAAAAATTTAATGGAAGAGAGTCCAAGAAAAGGCGAAATTAGAGAAACAAAGATAAATGGACAGAAAAGAAATATTTGGTGCCATTAAAAAAATCAGGATTCAAACTTTGTTTTTTCTTTTGTTGATTATTGTGAGCACTTTCTGTGCACCAAACACTGTACTAAATGCTTGGTCTTTTAATTTATTATTATATTTTCTTGTTACAACCATATGAGGAAGCAGTGAAGCTAATAGTGTTTGTTTATGTATTGTATTATTTGTTTAGAGACAGGGTCTTGCTTTGTTGCCCAAGCTGGAATGCAGTGGTGTGTTTATAGCTCTTTGCAGCCTCAACCTCCTGGGCTCAAGTGATCCTCCCACCTAAGCCTCCTGAGTAGTTGGATCTGCTAGTGTGTGCCACCGTGCCTGGCTGACTTTTAAACTTATTTATCTTTGTATGTTGCCTAGGCTGGTTTGGAACTCCTGAGTTCAAGCAATCCTCCTACCTCGGCCTCCCAAAGTGCTGAGATTACAGGCATGAGTCACTATGTCTGACGACTACTAATGTTAAATGTGTGAACCCTAGAGCTTGAATATCTGGGTTGGAATCCCTGAGGTGCCACTTACTGGCTTTGTGATCTTGGGTGTAGTAAACTTTCCGTATCCCAGTTTCTTCATCTGTAAAATGGTGATAATAAAAATAATGGCATATACTTAATAAGGATATGGTGAGGATTAATAGGCTGATGAGGATTAATTGGGTTAATAGGTGTGTGAGGATTAATATACAGAGCATTTAGAGCAGAGCCTACACACGGAAGTACTCAAAGAAAGTTGACCACTGTTGTTATTTTATTTTTATTAGTATTCCAGTTTAATAGTTGATGCTTTTAAAAGTCAAGGCACATTCTCAGGGGTCTTAATGAGTGTCAAATCCAGGTGAATTTGTCTTAAAGATCCATGCTTTTAATTCATATTTTCCGTATTAGTCTGTTCTCATGCTACTATGAAGAAATACCCGAGACTTGGTAATTTATGAAGAAAAGAGTTTTAATTGACTCGCAGTTCTGCATCGCTGGGGAGACCTCAGGAAACTTACAATCATGGTGGAAGGCTGCTTTTCACAGGATGGCAGGAGAGAAAATGAGAGCTAGCAGGAGAAATGCCAGATTCTTATACAACCATCATATCTTGTGAGAACTCACTCACTATTATGAGAACAGCAGGAGACTGCCCCATGATTCAATTACCTTTCACTGAGTCCCTCCCATGACACATGGGGATTATGGAAACTATAATTCAAGATGAGATTTGGGTGGGGACCCAGTCAAACCATATCATTCTGCCCCGGCCCAACCCAAATCTCATGTGCTCACATTTCAAAGCACAATTATACCTTCCCAACAGTTCCCCAAAGTCTTAAGTCATTCTGGCATTAACTCGAAAGTTCAAGTCCAAAGTCTCATCTGAGACAAACAAGTTCCTTCCACCCATGTGCTGGTAAAATCAAACACAGGTTAGTTCCTTCCAAGAGACAATGAGGGTACAGGCACTGGGTAAATACACCTGTTCCAAGTGGGAGAAATTGGCCAAAACAAAAGGGTTACAAGCCCCAAGCAAGTCTAAAATCCAACAGGGCAGTAATTTAACCTTAAAGTTGCAAAATGATCTTTGACTCCATGTCTCACATTCAGGGCACACTGATGCAAGAGGTGGGCTTCCATGGCCTTAGGCAGCTCTGTCCCTGTGGTTTTGCAGGGTACATCCCCCCTCCCTGCTTTCATAGCTGGCACTGAGTGTCTGTGGCTTTTCCAGGTGCATAGTGCAAGCTGTTGGTGGATCTACCATTCTGGGGTCTGGAGGACAGTGGCTTTCTTTTCAAAGCTCCATTAGGCAGTGGCCAACTGAGGACTCTGTGTGGGGGCCATGACCCCACATTTCCCTTCTGCACTGCCCTAGCAGAAGTTCTCCATGAGGGCTTTGCCCCTGCAGCAGACTGCTGACTAGATATCTAGGCATTTCCATCATCCTCTGAATCTAGGTGGAGGTCCCCAAACCTCAGTTCTTGTCTACTGTGCACCTGCAGGACCAACACAATGTGGAAACTGCCAAGGCTCTGGGCTGGCATCTTCTGAAGCAATGGCATGAGCTATATCTTGGCCCCTTTTAGCCATGGCTGTAGCAGCTAGGATTCAGGGCACCAAGTCCAGAGGCTGCACACAGCAGGGAGACCCTGCCCCTGGGCCTGGCCCAGGAAACCATTTTTCCCTCCTAGGCCTCTGGGTCTGTGATGGGAGGGGCTGCTGCCAAGTTCTCTGAGATGCCCTGGAGACATTTCCCCATTATCTTGGTGATTAGCATTTAATTCCTCTTTCCTTAAGCAAATTTCTGCAGCCAGCTTCAATTTTTCCCCCAGAAAATGGGTTTTTCTTTTCTTCTGTATTGTCAGGCTGCAAATTTTCCGAACTTCTATGCTGTCTTCACTTGAATGCTTTGCTTAGAAATTTCTTCTGCCAGGTACCGTAAATCATCTCTCTCAAGTTCAAAGTTCCATAGAACTTTAGGGCAGGGGAAAAAAGCCATCAGTCTCTTTGCGGAAGCATAGCAAGAATGACCTTTACTCCAGTTCCCAACACATTTCCCACCTCCTTCTGAGGCCACTTCAGCCTAGACTTCATTGTCTGTATTACTATGAGCATTTCGGTCAAGGCCATTCCACAAGTCTCTAGGAAGTTCCAAACATCCCCACATCTTTCTTTATTCTTCTGAGCCCTCCAAACTGTTCCAGTCTCTGCTTGTTACCCAATTGCAAGGTCACTTTCACATTTTCAGATATCTTTACAGAATTACCCTATTCTGTGTGTACCAATTTACTATATTAGTCCATTATCATGCTGCTATGAAGAATTACCGAAGACTGCATGTTTTACAAAGAAAATAGATGTAATTGACTCACAGTTCTGCATGGCTGGGGAGGCTTCAGAAAACTTACAATCATGGTGGAAGTTCTTCCACCTTCTTCACTGGGTGGCATGAGAGAGAATGACACAGCAGGGGAAATGCCAGATGCTTATAAAACTATCAGAACTTGTGAGAACTCATTCAGCATCGGGGAAACCGCCCCCATGATTCAATTACCTCCCACTGACATGTGGGGATTATGGGAACTATAAGATGAGATTTGGAGGGTTGGGGGCACAGCTAAAACATATTATACTCTAAGGAGATGGAAGACCTGGTTTGTAATTCTAATGCTAATATTAGCAGTCTCTTTTGTAAGTTACTTAAATTTTCTGATTTGGCTTGAATGCCTTCATAAAGCAGATCCTATGTCAAGGGCTTGAGAAATAGTTCCCATGTATATAGTGTATATATACATATGTATATTATCAACTATTGTAACCCAATCCAATAAAGCAGAATAAGCATGATGAATTGAGAAGAGTGAAATGGGAAGGAAGGCAGCCCATCTAAGGATGCATTTTTAAGAAGATGTCTTGGGGGGAGATGGAGGTCAAAGCTGCTCTATACAATGTGCTTCACTATCATCCATCCACGGGGATGTGTGCACCTCTCATGGGGAAGATGGAAATATTTATCTACCAGTTACTATCCTCTGTTGATCGAAGGTTGTTCCAGGGTTGTTAATGCTCTCACACTTCCAGGTTTGCTCATGACTCAGCATAGACCAAACCTCATTGGACAGAGAAGCCTGGGGCAGAAAACAAATGAGAGGCAGTTCAGCTTGAGGGTCATTTTATCAAGCTGTATCTGAGGCACCACCGATTGCCACATAAATGGCTTAAGTGACAGGCCAAGGGGATGTAAGATGGGTTATAAAATGTATTTGGCACACTCCTTTACATTAGCATACACATAGTTGGATTATGTAAGTTATTTGCTCTACATGTGTTGATATACATTTTCTATTATTAGAACTATGTCAATGAGGAGATTAAATGAGATGTGTGTGAGAGTGCCCTGAAATATAAATCATGTAGAGTATAGTACTGTTCATTTTATATTAAGATCTCCAAAATTGAAGGTTAAACAGTGGTTGAACTTTTTTTGTAAACTTACCAGTTTATAGTTACTTATGAAATCAGTGCCTCCTCTTACTTTACTATATAACTGTATGTGGATTTCAGCACAAGAAAATTGCCTTGAAGACCCAACAAGACATACATGACTAAATTCCAAATTGACATTGATGTGATCGTTGAATTGTAAAAGTCCAAATAATTAATCTGTCTAATGCCTACTCATTTGGCTACTTACTTTCTTGGATGCTCTACCCCTAATATTCCGAGGTAAAAATTAAGTAGAACAGAATAAAAGTTTATCCTAACTAGGTTAAAATGAGAGGCAGTGTGGCACTTCCTGTTCTTTAATGAAAATCAATCTGTGTTTTCAGAACTAAAATACAACTTTGAAATGTTTAATCTAATGCGTTGTCTTCCTGCTTTACGCTTGAATTCTCACTTCTTCACTTAGCCACTAGGGGATGTTGGTCATATTGTTGAACCTTTCTGGGCTTCAAGTTCCTCACTGCAAAATTGGAATATTAATATTTAATCCAATGAATTGTTATGAGGATAACTATAATGTCTTTGGAAGAGTTCTTGGAACTTAAAGACACTCAGTAAGGGTTAACTGCTATTATTACAATTATCATCATTTGCTTGACAAAGATCTGCAGCTTTATTTTCTGAGGGTTTAAATGTAATGGTTATTTCTATTAACTCAATTTAATAATGAGCTTCTCTAATCTAACATTTTATATAAAACAAAAAGACTCTGAGAGTTGTCTTAATGTCCTGACTGAGAGATATTAAGTATAAAATCTTTTGACCCTTTGATGATCCTTCTGACATCAGGAAAGTACTTAGTCTTTCTAAAGTTGATTTTCTAACAGAAAAGTGATATCCCTGCCTGTATTTGTTTCAGCACTGTTATAAAGAACTACCTGAGACTGGCTAATTTATAAAGAAAAGAGATTTGAGTCACAGTTCCACATGGCTGGACAGGCCTCAGGAAACTTTCAATCATGGTGAAAGGCAAAGGGAAAGCAAGGCATGTCATCTTACATGGTGGCAAGAGAAAGGGAAAGAGAGAGAGAGTGAAGAGGAAAGCGCCACACTTTAAAACTATCAGAGCTTGTGAGAACTCGCTCACTATCATGAGAACAGTATAGGGGAAATCCACCTCTGTGATCCAATCATTTCCCACTTGGTCCCTCCCCTGACACGTGGGGATTACAGTTCTACATGAGATTTGGGTGGGGATGCACAGCCAAACCATATCGCTTCCCATAACTGATTTAGAAAAGACTTAAAAAGTCAAGTACCTTGAAGAGGAGTAATGATTTTGATGATAATGCTGTGTATTTATAAAAGTAGTTTTCCCCTCAAATAGTTTGATGTGCCCTTATTTTTCTTCCATTTGAGTCACATGTTCTCTGTGAAGGAGATTAGGGCACACATAGCATCTATGTAACAGATCTCTGTCTCATAGCCTTATATAAAGGACTGTAAGTGCAGCCCAATGTAATGAAGAGTTTGATTTATTTTTTTGATGATTGACTGCTGATATCTTAAGCCTCACCCCTGCCTCTTTCCCTTCTGTCCCAGTTTTGTGCACACTGATAAGAAAGACTGGATACTTCCTCCTTTGGCCCCTGTGGGAAGTTCAAATCACATAAGCCCCTGCCTGGGCACAGGAACCCTCACGCCAGCCTCAGCCCCTAACCACCATAAAAACCTCATGGCAGTCTCCTTTCCCTGTTCTTGCAAGCCATTTTCAGTTCAGCTTGGGAAGCCAGCCCTGCTTCCCAGAAAGCCTCAGGTAATTAAGAAAGCTTCTCATAGCCTGATGGTATGTGTCATCAATCTTGGCATTCCAACTAAGTATATTCTTCCACTCAACAGACTGTCTCTTTACTCTGTTGATTATTTTCTTTGCTATGCAGAAGCTTTCAAATTTGTAGTCCCATTTCTCTGTTTTTGTTTTTGTTGCCTGTGCTTTTAAGTCTTAGTCATAAATTCTTTGCCTAGACCAAAGTTTAAGAGAGCGTTCTCTAGGGTTTTCTCCAGCATATTTATATTTTTGGGTCTTATGTTTAAGTCTTTAATCCACCCTGAGTTGATTTTTGTATATATTGAAAGATAGGGATACAGTTTAATTCTTCTGCACGTGGTTATATATTTTCCCAGTACCATTTATTCAAAAGGGTATCCCTTTACAAGGGGTGTTCCCAATATAAATTTTTATCAGCTCTTTCAAAGATCAGTTGGCTGTAAATATGTGGCTTTATTTATAAGTTCTGTATTCTGTTCCATTGGTCTATGTATCCGTTTTTATAGCAGTACTATGCTGTTTTGGTTTCTGTAGCCTTATTATATATTTTGAAGTCAGGTAATTTGATGTTTCCAGCTTTGTTCCTTTTGCTTAGAATTGCTTTGGCTATTTGCCCAGTTGGTTATTTTCCCTTTTTTTTTTCTATTTCATTTAAGAATGATGTTGGTGTTTTGATAGCAATTGCATTGAATCTGTAGGTTGTTTTGGGGAATATGGTCAATTTAATGATATTAATTCTTATGATCCATGAGCATGAGAATTTTTCCATTTGTTTGTGTCATCTTCAATTTCTTTCACCAGTGTTTTATAATTTTCCTTGTAGAGATCTTTCATCTATTTAGTTAAATTTATTCCTAGGTATTTTACTTTTTTGGTAGCTATTATAAATCGGATTGCTTTCTTGATTTCTTTCTTGACTGGATCATTATTGGTGTGTATGAATGCTACTGATTTTTGTATGTTGAATTTGTATCTTTCAACTTCACTGAATTCATTTATCAAATTTAAGAGGTTTTTTGGTGGAGTCTTTAGGTTTTTCTAGATGTAAAATCATATTATCAGCAAAGAGGGACAATTTGAATTCCTCTTTTCCAATTTGGATGTCTTTCGTTTCTTGCTCTTACCTGATTGCTTTGGCTAGAGTTTTAGTAATATGTTGAATTAGGAGTGGTGAAAATGTGCATCCTTGTCTTGTTTCGGTTCTTAAAAAAAAAAAAGTTGAAAGCCTTACAAAAAGGCTTTCAACTTTTCTCCATTCAGTATGATGCTAAATGTGGGCTTGTTGTATATGGTCTTTATTACCTTGAGGCATGTTCCTTCTATGCCTAGTTTGTTGAGAGTTTTTATTTTGAAGGGATGCCAAATTTTATCCAATTCTTTATTTCTGTCTATTGAGATGATCATATGGTTTTTGTCTTTTCTTGTGTTGATGTAATGCATCACATTTTTAAATTTGCAAATGTTAAACTATCCTTGCATCTCTGGAAAGAATCCAAATTGATTGTGAGGTGTTTTATTTTTGATATGCTGTTGGATTTAGTTTCCTAATATTTTGTTAAGCACTTTTGATTCTATATTCATCAGGGATATTGGCCTGTGGTTTTCTTTTTTTGTTGTGTCCTTGCCTGGTTTGGCAACAAGGTAGATGTTGGCCTCACAGAAAAAGTTAGGGAAAATTTCCTAATCTTCAGTTTTTTGGAAAAGTTTTAGGAAGACTGGAATTAGTTCTTTGTACTTTTGGTAGAATTGGCTGTGGATCCATTTGGTCCTGGGCTTTTCTTTGTTGGGAGACTTTGTAGTACCTATTCAATCTCACATCTCATTATTGATCTGTTCAGGTTTCCTATTTCTTCCTGATTCAATTTTGGTAGGTTGTGTGTTTTCAGGAATTTATCCATCTCATCTAGGTTTTCCAGTTTGTCAATGTACAGTTGTTCATAGTAGTCTCTGATGATCTTTCGTATTCCTGTATCAGTTGTAATGTCTCTTTTTTCATTTCCAATTTTGTTTATTTGGGTCTTTCTTGAATAGTCTAGCTAGTGGTTTATACATTTTATTTATCTTTTAAAGGATGAACTTTTAATTACTTTCTGCTCTGATCTTTATTATTTATTTCTGCTAATTTTGGCTTGAGTTGTTCTTGTTTCTCCAGTTTCTTTAGGTGCTTTGTTAGATTATTAATTTGTACTCTACTTTTTTTTGATGTAGGTATTCATTGTTATAAACTTCCCTCTTAGCAAGGCTTTTGTTATCCCACAGGTTTTGGTATGTTGTTTCAATTTTCATTTGTTTCATGAAATGTTTTAATTTTCTTCTTAATTTTTTTTTTGTTTACCCAATGGTCACTTTAGGGAATGTTGTTTAATTTCTGCATATTTGTAGTTTTCAAGGCATTGATTTCTAATTGTATTCCCTTGTGGCCTCAGAAGATACCGAATATAATTAAAATTTTAAAAATTCATTGAGACTTGTTTTGTGGCCTACCGTATGATCTATCTGGAGAATGTTCCATGTGCTGATGAAAAGAATGTTATTTTGAAGTTATTGGATAGAATGTTCTGCAAATGTCTGTTAAGTCCATTTCATATATTATGTAGTTTAATTCCAATACTTCTTTGTTTATTTTCTGTCTAGATAATTGGTCTAATGTTGAGAGTGTGGTGTTGAAGTCCTGCTATTATTGTATTGCTGACTATCTCTCTATTTAGATCTAGTAATATGTGCTTTATGAATCTGGGTGCTCCAGTGTTGGTGGCATATGTATTTAGAATTGTTATATCACCTCGCTGTATTGATCCCTTTATTGTTATATATATGTGATATATATATGTGATATATATGTGAGATATATATGTGAGAGATATATATTATCTATCTATCTATCTATCAATCACAGTTTCTTTATCCACTGATTGATGGGCATTTGGGTTGGTTCCATGATTTTGCAATTGTGAATTGTGCTGCTATAAACATGTGTGCGTATATGTCTTTTTCATATAATAACTTCTTTTTCCCTAGGTAGATACCCAGTAGTACGATTGTTGGATCCAATGGTAGTTCCACTTTTTGTTCTTTAAGGAATCTCCACACTGTTTTCTATAGTAGTCGTACTAGTTTACATTCCCACAAGCAGTGTAGAAGTATTTCCTGATCACTGCATCCATGCCACATCTACTGTTTTTTGATTTTTTTGATTGTGGTCATTCTTGCAGGAGTAAGGTGTTATTGCATTGTGGTTTTGATTTGCTTTTCCCTGGTCATTAGTGATGTTGAGCATTTTTTCATATGTTTGTTGGCCATTTGTATGTCTTCTTTTGACAATTGTTTATTCATATCCTTAGCCCACTTTTTGATGGGATTATTTGTCTTTTTCTTACTCATTTGTTTTAGTTTGTTGTGGATTCTGGATATTAGTCGTTTGTCAGATGTATAGACTGTGAAGACTTTCTCCTACTCTGTGGGTTGTCTGTTTACTCTGCTGACTGTTCCTTTTGCCATGCAAAAGCTCTTTAGTTTAATTAGTTCCAGCAGTTTATCTTTGTTTTTATTGCATTTGCTTTGGGATTCTTGGTCATAAAATCCTTGCCTAAGCTAATATCTAGAAGTGTTTTTCCAATGTTATCTTCTAGAATTTTTGTAATTTCAGGTCTTAGGTTTAAGTCCTTAATCCATCTTGAGTTAATTTTTGCATAAAGTGAGAGATGAGGATCCAGTTTCATTCTCCTGCATGTGGCTAGCCAATTACCCCAGCACCATTTGTTGAATAGGGTGTCCTTTCCCCACTTCATGTTTTTGCTTGCTTTGTTGAAGATCAGTTGGCTGCAAGTATTTGGGTTTATTTCTGGGTTCTCCATTCTATTCCACTGATCTATGAACCTATTTTTACACCAGTACCATGCTGTTTTGGTGACCATGGCCTTATAGTATAGTTTGAAATCAGGTAGTGTGATGTGTCTAGATTTATTCTTTTTGCTTAGTCTTGCTTTGGTTATGCAGGCTCTTTTTTGTTTCCATATGAATTTTAGAATATTTTTTCTAATTCTGTGAAGCATGATGGTGGTATTTTGATGGAGATTGCATTGAATTTGTAGATTGCTTTTGGCAGTGTGGTCATTTTCACAATATTGATTCTACCCATCCATGAGCATGGGATGTGTTTCCACTTGTTCGTGTCATCTATTATTTCTTTGAGCAGTGTTTTTTAGTTTTTCTTGCAGAGGTTATTTGCCTCCTTGGTTAGGTGTATTCCTAAGTATTTTAATTTTTTGCAGCTATTGTAAAAGGGGTTGAGTTTTTGATTTGATTCTCTACTCGGTCAGTGTTGGTGTATAGAAGAGCTACTGACTTGTGTACATTAATCTTGTATCCAGAAACTTTACTGAATTGTTTAATCAGTTGTAGGAGCTTTCTGGAGAAGTCTTTAGGGTTTCCAAGGTAAACAATCATATCGTCAGCAAACAGTGATGGTCTGACTTCCTCTTTATGGATTTGGATGCCCCTTATTTCTTTCTCTTGTCTGATTGCTTTGGCTAGGACTTCTAGTGCTATGTTGAACAGGAGTGATGAGAGTGGGCATTCTTGTCTTGTTCCAGTTCTCAGAGGGAATGCTTTCACCTTTTCCCCATTCAGTATTATGTTGGCTGTGGGTTTGTCATAGATGGCTTTTATTACATTAAGGTATGCCCCTTGTATGCTGATTTTGCTGAGAGTTTTAATCATAAAGCAATGCTGGATTTTGTTGAATGCTTTTTCTGCATCTATTGAGATGATCATGTTATTTTTGTTTTTAATTCTGTCTATGTGGTATATCACATTTATTGACTTGTGTATGTTAAACCACCCCTGTATCCCTGGTATGAAACCCACTTGGTCATTGTGGATTATCTTTTTGATATGTTGTTGGATTCAGTTAGCTAGTATTTTCTTAAGGATTTTAGCATCTATGTTCATTAGGGATATCAATCTGTGGTTTTCTTTTTTTGTTATGTCCTTTCTGGCTTTGGTATTAGACTGATGCTGGCTTCATAACATGAATTAAGGAGGGTCTCTTCTTTCTCTATCTTGTGGAATAGTGTCAAAAGAATTGGTACCAATTCTTCCTTGAATGTCTGGTAGAATTCTGCTGTGAATCCTTCTGTCCTGGATGTATTTTTGTTGGTAATTTTAAAATTACCATTTCAATTTCACTAGTTGTTATTGGTCTGTTCAGGGCATCTAAGGCATCTAATTCTTCCTGATTTAAGCTAGGAGGGTTGTATTTTTCCAGGAATTTATGCATGTCTTCTAGGTTTTCTAGTTTATACGTGTAAAGATGTTCGTAATAGGCTTGAATGATCTTTTGTATTTCAGTGATGTCAGTTGTAATATCTCATGTTTTGTTTCTTAGTGAGGTTATTTGGATTTCTTCTCTTCTTTTCTTGGTTAATCTTGCTAAGAGTCTGTCAATTTATTTATTTTTTAAATAATAAAGATTTTTGTTTCATTTATCTTTCTTTTTTTTGTTAGTTTCAATTTCATTTAGTTCTGCTCTAAACTTGGTTGTTTTTTCTTTTGCTGGGTTTGGATTTAGCTTGTTCTTATTTCTCTAGTTCCTCGAGCCATGACCTTAGAATGTCAGTTTGTGCTCTTTCAGTCTTTTTAATGTAGGCGTTTAGGGCTATGAACTTTCCTCTTAGCACTATGTTTGCTGTATCCCAGAGATTTTGGAAGGATGTGTCATTATTGTCATTCAGTTTGAAGAATTTTTAAATTTCCATCTTGATTTCATTTTTGACCCAATGCTCATTCAGGAGGAGGTTATTTAATTTCCATGTATTTTCATGGTTTTGACAATTTCTTTTAGGATTGATTTCCAGTTTTATTCCACTGTGGTCTGAGAGAGTGCTTGATATAATTTCACTTTTCTTGAATTTATTGAGGCTTATTTTATGGTCTATCATATGGTCTATCTCAGAGAAAGTTCCATGCACTGTTGAATAGAATATATATTCTGCGGTTGTTGGATAAAATGTTCTTTATATATCTGTTAAGTCCATTTGCTCCAGGGTATAGTTTAAATTCATTGTTTCTTTGTTGACTTTCTGTCTTGATGACCTGTTTAGTGCTGTCAGTGGAGTATTGAAGTCCCCCACTATTGTTTTGTTGCTGTCTAACTCATTTCTTAGGTCTCTTGTAATTGCTTTATAAATTTGGGAGCTCCAGTGTTAGGGGCATATATGTTTAGGATTGTGATATTTTCCTGTTGGATAAAGCTTTTTATAATTATGTAATGTCCCTCTTTGTCTCTTTTGTCTGATATAAGAATAGCTACCCCTGCTTGCTTTTGGTGTCCTTTTGCATGAAATGCCTTTTTCTACTCCTTTACTTTAATTTATGTGAGTTCTTATGTGTTGGGTGAGTCTCCTAAAGACAGCAATACTCTTTTTGTGATGAATTTCCCAGGTGTTCTTTGTGCTGCTTGTATTTGGATGTCTAGGTCACTAGCAAGGCCAGGGTAGTTTTCCTCGATTATCCCCCCAAGCCACTAACCTCCTGAATTCTTTTTCAGGTAAATCAGGGATTTCTTCTTGGTTTGGATCCATTGCTGGTGAACTAGTGTATTATTCTGGCAGTGTTGAAGAACCTGGTTTTGTCATATTACCAGGGTTGATTTCCTGGTTCTTTCTCATTTGGGTAGGCTCTGTCAGAGGGAAGGTTTAGGGCTGAAGGCTATTGTTCAGATTCTTTTGTTCCATGGGGTGTTCTCTTGATGTACTCTCTACTCTTTCCTATGGATGTGGCTTCCTGTGAGCTGAACAGCAGTGACTGTTGTCTCTCTTTCGGGTCTAGCCACCCAGTGTGTCTACCCAGCTTCAGACTGGTACTGGAGGTTGTCTGCATAGAGTCCTGTGATGTGAGCCATCTATGGGTTTCTCAGCTGTGGATACCTGCACTTGTTCTGGTGGAGGTGGTGTGGGGGGTGCAATGGACTCTGTGAGGGTTCTTAGCATTAGTGATTTAATGCTCTACTTTTGTGCTGGTTGTCCTCCTGACAGGAGGTGGCATTTTCCAGAAAGCATCAGCTGTAGTAGTATGGAGAGGGAATGGCAGTGGGCAGATCCCTAGACCCCCAAGATTATATACCCTTTTTCTTCCGCTACCAGGATGGGTAGGTAAGGACCATCAGGTGGAGGCAGGGTTATGCATGTCTGAGCTCAGATTTTCCTTGGGCAGGTCCTGCTGTGGCTGCTGTGGGGAATTGGGGTGAGATTCCCAGGTCACTGGAGTTGTGTACCTAGGAGGATTATGGCTGCCTCTGCTGAGTCATGCAAGCTTTCAGGGAAGTGGGAGAAAGCCAGCAGTCTCAGGCCTCACCCAGCTCCCATAAAAACTGAAGGGCCACCGTCCCCTGGCCAGTAACCCTGAGTCTGTTTCCAAGTGGAGGGTGAGATGGGCTTGAAAACTTGCCCCAGGCTAACCGCCTCTCAGCTGCAGAAAAAAAAGGACTTGGTTCTTTCCCCACCTGGGGAGTGTACCCTCCCCTGAGTTCTGTCCAGGTAACTTCTCACCCCATTCAAATTGTTACAAAGTTCAGCTAGAGATTTCCTTCACCCTGTGGAGTTTTATCCCCTGCTCCTCTGGCCACCCACCTGATAGATCCCTGTGGTGCTAAGCAGAAATGGCCTGCTAGGGAACCCAGTGAGCTCCTAGGGCCTTTCTGCTGCTTCCTCTACCCCTGTATTTCATTCGACTCTCTAAATTGACTCAGCTCCAGGTAAAGTTGGAACCTTCTCCCACAAACAGACCTTGAGCTTCTCCAGTGGGGGTGTGTGTTTGGGAGAAGAGGGTCTCCCTTTCCCACTTCCACAGTTGGGGCACTCACAGTATTTGGGGTGTCTCCTGGGTCCTGCAGGAGCAGTCTGCTTCCTTCAGAGGGTCTGTGGGTCCTCTTAGAATTGCTGGTTTGTTCTTGCAGTCGATCTGGAGCTAAAATTCACAATGTGAGCCTCCACAGGCCGCTCTGTCTGGAGCTGCAGTCTAGTCCTGCCTCCCATCTGCCATGATGACCTGTTATTCTCTGTTTGGTTCTTTTTTCAAATATCTTTCTTTTTGGTAAATTTCTTATTTATATTCTGAATTGTTTTTCTTATTTCTTTGTATTGGTTTTCAGAATTCTCTTTTATCTATGTTTCTTTAAAATCAATATTTTAAATTCTTTATCTGGATTTCAAAAATTTCTTTTTGATTAAATCTATTAGCTGGGCTTGATGGCTCACACCTGTAATCCCAGCACTTTGGGAGGCCAAGGGGGGCGGATCACAAGGTCAGGAGATCAAGACCATCCTGGCTAACACAGTGAAACCCGGTCTCTACTAAAACCACAAAAAATTAACCGGGCATGGTGGCACACACCTGGAGTCCCAGCTACTCAGGAGGCTGAGGCAGGAGAATTGCTTGGGAGGCGGAGGTTGCAGTGAGCTGACATTGTGCCACTGCACTCCAGCCTGGGTGACAGAGTAAGACTCCATCTCAAAAAAAAAAAAAAAATCTATTGCTGGAAAATCTTTGTGTTACTTTGGAGGTTTCATATTTCCTTGCCTTTTCATGCTCCTTGTGTCCTTACATTGATCTTACATTGATATCTGTGTATCTGGTGTAACAGTCACTTCTTCCTATTTTTGAATTTACTTGGAAAGAGGAGGACTTTTTCCTGAAGTTGTAGCTACAGTGTGGTTGGGTAGGGTATTTTAGCTTTTATTCAGGTTGCATACAGTAGTGCAGTCACCGTATGATTTCTTTGTCTATAAATAGCATTAGTGGCATCTGTGATTTCCTCACTGGGTGAGAGTACAGTTATTAGTGGAGGCTGTGGTGAAGTTGTGCTGGGGATCGGGATGCCCAGTGAGGCAGGGATCGGGGTGCCCAGTGAGGCACTGTTTGGGTCCCAGCAGTTGTAGTAGTGGGGTGAGTGTGCCTATCATTTTGCCCAGGGAAGTGTATTCTGGAACTCATGTTGGTGGTTACTGGCAGGCTGAGTTTTGGGTCTCATGGTGGCTTGCTTGGATGCTGGTAGTGGCAGTGGTGGACCAGGGGGGTGGATGGGTTCTTAGGCTCCTGGGAAGCTGGCATAGCATTTGTGGTGGCAGTAGTGGCGGAGGGACAATTTCATGCTGTGATGAGCTGGGCAGGCCAGTGTCTAGGCCTTTTAGTTGGTTCCTGCAGGTAGGTGCCATCTGAAGTGGTAGTGACTATGTGTTTAGGCCCAACCTCAGGTGCTCAGGAGGAGTGCTCAGGTTCCCAAAGTGCTGGATTGGGTTGGGCAGTCCCCAGCATTCCCAGCTATATGCTCTGTCTTGGAAGGGGTAGTGAAACTAGGCTGGGTGGGTTTGTGCTCAGGTCCGCAATGGTGAAAGCATGCATCAGCTGTTGTGGGTGGAGATGGGGCAATTCCCAGGCAGGCAGAGTGTTCAGGTGGGGGGTGGTAGCAGCTGTGTTAAGACTCTGCCACTGGAAGGGATGAAGTCATCCTCAGTGGACACAGCCTAGTCTGTTGGGTGGGAAACACATGTTTCTCTAATGCCACGGTCCCAGCAGGGCTCACCTACCGGCCCTTGCAGTGGTAGACTGTGTCTAGCTTGGGTTCCCACTCTGGCTGCAGGAACCTCGACTTAGGTGGTGACCATGTTCCAGTGGCAACTTACACCCCACTCATGTCCCAGTCTCCATCCTGGCTCTGCTCACTTCTCAGCACCAGCAGCTGCAGCGCATGCCTCATCTGCTTCTTCTCCTTGGCTGTAGCAGCATTCCCAGCTCACTCCTCAGTTCCAGCAGTGACAGCCCAAGTTTCCCTAATGCTTCAGATCTGGCACTACTGGGTCCTAGGACAGCATGCAGTCTGCCAAAGGCTAGGTTTGAAAATGGCTTCTTGCTATAAGCCACTTAGATCTCAGAAAGGGTGTGAGGACCCAGTGTGAGCTCCCTCCCTGAAGTAGTTCCATCCCATGTTCTCCTGGCAGCTCCATATGTTAATTTCAGGGGTTGGGAGGGTTGAGAGTTCTCTCATGGCTAGGTTTGCACAATTCTACAGTGAGGATGTGGGCCACTGGAGCTCTGTCACCTACGCTTTCCCAGCTCCCAGCCAATCCTGGCCAGGCAGGCTGCCTCTCTCCCTTTTAATTCCCCGTTTTTGGTGCTTTCTGTTACTTCTCTGTTGAATTCCAGTGTTTCCCCTTGGATAATGTATTCAAAGTGTGACTGTCTATACATTATTTTGGTTCTTCTAAGTGCAGGGGGTGGGCATGAAGTACTTCTAGTCAGCCATCTTGAAGTACCCTCCTCATTGAGAGGTGTTTATTGTTCTGTCTTTAAACCTTTTTTTTTTTTTTTACAGATTAAAAAATAAAAAATTATGGTTAAAAGCCTAAGATAAGCAGCAACAGAAACAATGACAAATGAACTACAGAGTTGTGCTGATAGCACCAAAATTTCTATGTTACTTTCTCTGAAAGTTTAATAGATGTCAACAGAATGCAATGCTTGTGTTTGTATCTGGCAATTATTCTTAATGTATAAAATAAGGAGCAATTATTATTATGTCAAAAGAGCTACTGCATAACAACCTGTGTTCATTAATCAATGTTATATTCTTCTACCACTGGCATCTATCTGAATTACTGTGCCCGGAAAACATAGTAAATATATGCTCTCTGCCTACAAGGATAAATAGACAACTGACTTGGAAATCAAAAGATTTATGGTTGCTGCAAACTCTTTATTGTGATATCTCATTAATATCAGATTTGATTTGAGAGCATCATGCTTGAAGTGCAAGCGAACCCTGACTTTTATGATTGGAGAGACATATGCGAGACTCACCTGTGATTAACATCTCTGCTCAAATAAGAGCAACTGCTTGAGGATGACATTTCTGAGTTGTTCAGCTTGTCGTTATTTCATCTGAAAACAGCAGTAATTCTTTGTCCTGCTCCCATGCCCCAAGAAAATAATTGGTGTGCTCATTATCTTTTAAGAGCCTGAAGGAATTTATCTTATTAAGACTATGGGAAAACGAATAGTTATCCAGCTCTGTTTGACTTTGTAAAGCCTTTTCGCAAGTTGTTATACTGCCCTGTGCCAAATCTTTTTCCGTTTCTGTAGTACCTTTTTTTTTTTTTTTAAAGATGACAAGTTATTGTTCTTTTCCCTGTATGAAGAGGGATTGCCACCGAGTGTAGTATTATAAATTTAGGGTAAAACATTTGTAAGAGAATGCTCCAGCATTACATATTCCATCCTTGGCCCATGTGAGATGAAGCTATTACCATGATGTTATGTGTTTGTTGACATTTATTACATAGCATTTTTGTGTAATTTCTTGTTTGCTTGCAAAAATGCTTCTTGAATTTCAGTCTTTATTTTACAACAAATCATTTTTCTATGGTAGAGAACATAGCTTGCTCTACATAAAAATGAAAACCCACAAGACATTTTAATGTACACCATGAATTTAAGCAATATGAGTTTTGGGATATTTATCTCTGAAAACTAGAAAAATTCTCTTGAATACATACTTTAAAAATGAAACCGAACGGTTATCTCAATATTATTTGAGAATTTCCAGATGCTTACAATAGAGAAGCCTAAAATTCAGATTCAGAGGACATTGGTTTTTATCCTGACTTTGCCACCAGACATGTGCAGCCTTTGCACAGACTTCCGGGCTTCTCTAAATTACAGGTGTGTGAAATAGGTAATTTCCACCATGTAGGGGTCTTGTAAGGGCAAAATTATAATGATATCTATCAATGAGTCTAGAAGTATTAAGCATCTAATATATGCTGGTTGAATTTGAATCTAATATATGCTATTTGATTTTGATTATTATGAACTCCTTAAAACAGATAAGGAAGCTGAGGCTCAGAGTCATTAAGTAGATCATTCAGGGTCACCAAGTGGTAACTGGCAAAGCTGATCAAAGTCATCTAAAGTCCATGCTCTGATACTGCCTCCCTACTTCCTCAAACAACTCCCAAGAGAATTACTAACACCCAGATAATTAGTATGGAAAGAGAATTCACGCTTTGCCAAATTGTAGCTAAGCAAGTAGTTTTACCTTTATCTAACAGGGTGCTTAGAAGTAGGTAGTGCTCTTCTTGGTTCGTGGAATCAACAATTTTAGGGTTGGGAAGCATCTCTGTAGATGGTCTTTCCTATTCTGCATAATCACAAGGTAGGGGCTACATCTACCATTGTTGAATCTATGATTTTGGGAGGAAGAGAAGGGCAAGAGCAGTAAGTCATGTTGGTCCTTTTGACCAGGAAAAGAGAAGAGAGGATTTTCCAGAAGTTCCAGTGGACTTCTGCTTGTACATCTCTGGCAGAACTGTGTCGGATGACTTGCTTTCACTGCCATGGAGGTTGGAAAGGGAATGTTTGGCTTTCCTAGCCTCTTCCATGGAGTAGGGCAAGGGAAGGAAGGGTTAGGAATGAGATTGAGGTTAACTAAAAATGATACCTGCCGCAGGGGGTTTTTTGAGGAAATAGGGAGGCAGTATCAGAGCATGGACTTCAAATGACCTTGATCAGCTTTGCCAGTTACCACTTGGTGACCTTGAATGATCTACTTAATGACTCTGAGCCTCAGCTTCCTTATCTGTCTTAAGGGGTTCATAATAATCACCTTTCAGGGTTGCTGTAAAGACTAGAATATATATTATAGACATATTATATAAAATGTTACATATATACATATGAATATATATCTCCAGTATCTGGTACATTGCAACTAGGCAATAGATTGTAATTAGAGGAAAAATACTTTCCAAAAATTACATTTCTATTGTGATGATCACTTAGAGTGGATATAATTTATAATGAGTTAACCTTCTATTGATATTTAAATGTATAAAATTAAACAACATTAATTGGGAGGTATAGAGAAAAACTTTCTAAATGAGATAGGAAATCCCAAGTCCCAAGGAAAAGGTAGACATGATTGTAAACTGTTCTGAGGTGATACTGGAACTTTCTAGTTTGACTTATGTGCTCTAGATAGGAATCTTTGTGATGGTTCCTTCAAGAGGTGATATTGAATCTTCATTAGCAGGTTTGATAATTGTAAATAAGTTATTTCAAAGTGATTACTGGAATCATGTATTAGTGGAGTCAGTTTAAGTTTAGTTAATTTAGGAGAGTGCCTCTTTAGAACATTCTACTGGGCTGAATTTTCTGTTTGAAGAATTAAATAATTGAAGCATTCCAATTATATTGGCTGCAAAAGACATTTGAAATAAAAGTATTAATTCTTTTACATCTTTTGAGACAACATCTATCAATCTTTTGGAATAACGTTTATCAATAGGAGATAAGGTATAGATTTGACCCCTTTTGAAATAGGTATAGGTTAACACTAAACATTTTCTGTGAATGAGGCCACTTGACTCTTAGTAAATGAGCAGTCTCTACAAGCTAGGAGTGCCAGATAAAATATAGGATGCTCAGTCAAATCTGAATTTCAGATAACAATGGATGCTTTTTTACTACAAGAATGACTGCGATATTGCATGGGGCTTGCTTATACTAAAATAGTGTTCATTGTTTATCTGAATTTGAAATTTAACTGGGAAGCCTGTATATATATTTCCTTCATTTGGCAATTTTACCTCAAGCAGATTCTAAAAGCTGCTTAAGTCAGCTGCAGGAACGTAAGTGTGTCCTCCAGAGTCCAAAGAGGAAACACGCCTGTAATGATGCATCATCATACCATTTTGCTTTCCCTGCTTTTCTCCAATAACAAATTGGTCTTCCTTTATGCATCCAAGGGTGACAAAACCAAAACTCTGTGTGAATTGGTTACCTTGTTAGCTGATGAACAGTTCTTTGTTATAATCAATTTGATTTTTTATGAACTTGCTAGGTGAGAAAACAACAGGATGGGATGGGTAGGGGGACACACAAAATTTCTGCTCCAGATTTTAACTGCAGTTTACTCAAAACAATCATATTAAAAAGAAATGTGTAACAAAAGACATGATGAATCAAGTCAAAAAGCAAACAGTAAACTGGAAAAGTACTTGCAACACATATGAGAAAAGGAAAATATCTTTCAGATGTGAGATCTATCTTTGGTGACTGTCAGGGAAGTGTAGAATAAACAATATGATGCCATGTTTTTGCTCACCTAATTGGGAAAAAATATATAATGATGGTATCCAATGGTGATGAAGATATGGGAAAATGAACACTCACATAAAATCGCTAGTGACAATTCAAATTGCTAAAATATTTTCAGAAAGAAGTATGGAATTCTATATTAAACTATAAAATATATAAACAATTAACCTCAAATATCATCTTCTGATAGCTATCTAACAGGTAATATGGAAGTAAAATAGTATAAAAGTAAAAGCACTAGAAAATAAAGGTTTATGTTCAACTAGTTTTATTGTGTCATGTGATAGTGGCAAAAAACTCCCAATTAAGGGTCAAAACAAACCTTTTCTGTAAATGAACAGATAGCATATATTTTAAGCTTTGCAGGTCATGCAGCCTTAGTGGCAACTTACCTCTACTATTGCAGTGTGAAATCATGTAAATGAATGAGTATGATTGTGTTTCAATAAAACTTCATTTACAAAAACAGGAGGCAGATCACATGGGCCATCATTTACTGACCCTTTCTTTAAGTTATAATTTAAATTTATCGGTAGAAATAGAAAAACTAGCTGCATACAACATAATCAAATTTTTGTTACAACAAATAGCAACAGCAACAACAATAAAACCTCTGTGTGTGTGTGTGTGTGTGTGTGTGTGTGTGTGTGTGTGTGTGTGTTTGAATGTGCTGGGAAAATGTGTGAAAATACATACCAACATGTTAACATTTATTATCTTGGAGATGGGTAGGGATAAAGAAAGACTGTTAATTTTTAAAAATAAAGCTTTTTATGGTTTTGCTACATGTTGTTAAAGAAACAACAAATAAAATCTTCACAAAACAACTGGTTTTTATAATCATCAGGAAAAGATGCTACAATCACCTTGAATTCAAATATTATATTGTCAAGTACAATGTTTAAGATTTTGATTTAACTAGGAGAATCCCCACCAAATTCAGTTATTTATGCTCAAGAGTTTCATCCCACTCATCCAGTATAATTCTCTTTCTGATATTTGCTTACGTGGCTCCAAACCAGTAAGAATATTGAGTGAACAAAAAAATTAAAATGGAAGTTCAAAAAATAGCAGAAAAACAGCAGGATTTAATGATACCAGAACTTCAACTCCCAGGCAAGTGATGTTCTCTTCTGAACGTTTCCTGCCTCTGAAGTAAAAAGTATAACATAGGAAAAATTGCATCAATTTGAAGACACAGGAGCTGTGTTTCTGACAAGGCCCCACTCCAGCTAGTGTTGTGACTTGGCACGGTGCTTTCACCGGTGCTTTACATATTTATTTTCTTCAATTTAGAATTGGTGTAACACTTACCTCATAGGGTTTCATTTGATATCTAATGAGGTAATTCATGTGAAAGCACACTATAAATACAAATTTTTATTAAGAATCAGAAATTGAAACTAGGATTGAACTCCAAAGAAGTATTTGTGAAATTAGTGTTAATTTTGGAATTTGATAATTTTTTAAAGGAATTTGTCCACTTTATCCAACTTTTCAAACTTACTAGTGTAGAGCATATAATTGTTTATTAATTGCCGATATTATGGTTTTCTACCTAAAAGAACTAGTAAAATCCAGAGACAAACTATCAGAACCAATATGAGTTTAAGAAAGTTGTTGCATACAAGAGTAACCTACCAAAATCAGTAACATTTCTCTACACCAACAAAAACCAATAGAAAACTCCAGAAAAGTAATATCTCATTTATAATTGCAATGAAATTATACAGTACTCAGGATTTAAAGTAACCTAGAATTTCTTTTTTTTTTTTTTTTTTTTTGAGACGGAGTCTCGCTCTGTCGCCCAGGCTGGAGTGCAGTGGCCGGATCTCAGCTCACTGCAAGCTCCGCCTCCCGGGTTCACGCCATTCTCCTGCCTCAGCCTCCCGAGTAGCTGGGACTACAGGCGCCCGCCGCCTCGCCCGGCTAGTTTTTTGTATTTTTTAGTAGAGACGGGGTTTCACCGTGTTAGCCAGGATGGTCTCGATCTCCTGACCTCGTGATCCGCCCGTCTCGGCCTCCCAAAGTGCTGGGATTACAGGCTTGAGCCACCGCGCCCGGCCCAAAGTAACCTAGAATTTCTAAGAGCTTTATAAAAAAACTTGCTAAATTGTCATTTTCAAACAGGTAAAATAATCTGTTATGTAAATGTAAATTGAACATATGTTGATAGTTTAAAACTCATTAATTAACGAGAGAATCAGTAAGATGTCATGATCAGTTTGAAGAGCAATTTAAGAAGGCAGGGATTTATAGGCAATTAAACAGAGAGTGATTAAGATGAGATTGCTATTAGCTATAAACTAATGTCCAACAAATCATAAATGTAGTTATCTTTCCATCAGACACATAGCTATTTGCATCCAGTGGACAAAATTTTAAAAGTTAACAGATAATTTCAGTAAGTTTGGGACCATTTGTTAATAGTAAACAATGAGATGAACTAAGTATATCCCACAGTAAACCTTGTGTACCCTTTGTCCCCATGTAATATTTAAAGGATGTGCCACCCATCTTTTTGCATCATTTCTGGGTTTTAAATAATTTTCCTGACTTACTTTGCAATTTTAGTAAAAAACTTTAAGAGATGATCTAAATAAAAAGAGTGACATTCCATGCTCTTTAGTGATTTGACTTTATATTATAAAGATATACATTTTCTTCAATTCAGTATATAAATGCAATAAAATCTTGATCAAAATTTGTCATTTTTGAGAAATTCATTAAACTTGCAGTAAAATTTGTAGAGAAAAATAAAATTCCATGCTATCTATTACTCAAGGGAAGTCATAAAGAGGGAGAGCTTGCTGTGTCAAATATTAAACATACTACAAGACCAAAGTAACAAAAACAGTGCACTATTGGTGCAAGATCAGGTAAGTAGATAAAAGTGGAAGAAAATAATGCACTCAGAGATTCATTTATATGATGAAATGTAATAAACTTTAAAAAATTACCACAAATAATTGGAAATTTAGTTGATGTATTTTTTTGAAAATTAGTTCATTGTATGGAGAGAAATGGATTGGGTTTTTATGTAGTTGCACACAAACGGTGGATTCCAGACAGGTTAAAGATATAAGTAGGAAAAGAAAAATTATACAGCTAATAGAAGATAATGTGTGAGATAATCTTTATGCTATAGAAATAGAGAAACACTTCAAAATTTTTCAAAAAAAAAAAAAAACCCACAAAGCAAAAGATGGAGAAATATTATTATATGAAAATTTAGCCTTTCCATTCAATGAAGATACCATTGACCAAATTAATAGACAACTGAATGGGAGAAGGTATTTGCAATATCTAAAAGTGGCAAGGAATTAATAATTACTAAGAACCTTCTCTAAATCAATGTCAGTCACTGTGGCAAGAAAATAGGTAAAGAATATGAACAAGAAATTTACAGAAAAACTCTCACAACCAATAGGTACTTATAGGCATGCTGAAGATAATAATCAAAGAAATGCAGGTTAAATTAAAAATATTAAGTTGGCAAAGACTAGAAAGCTGGATAATGCTGAGTGTTGTCAGGGAAGATGCCATGCAGGAAGTTTCATGTGGGGGTAGACTGGTGTAGCCATTCTGAACAGTCTGGCATGATGCAGGCAAATTAAACAGACATATATGCTATGACCCAGCGATACTTCTCTTGAATATTTACCCCAAAGTCATTTTCAGACATGTTTATAGCATGAAATACATAAAGATATTTCTTGCAGTGTTGTTTATAGTTGGTGGCAGTTTGGGTGGAGAAGATAGGCAAGACTTGGATGATACATACCATGGGGCATTATGCAGCTATTAGGAACACATGTGATATATACATAGAAATAAGATTGGATCTTAAAAAGATAGTGCCTAGTCCAAAAAAGTAAGAAACTGAACGAGATCTTTAAGGACTTTCGAACTTTAAATAAATGCCAACAAAATCACGAATCACATTTGTATGCACTTTATGGTGTTTACAAGGAATAAACACAACAGAAAGGTTACTTTGGAAACAAGAATAAAATGGAATGAATAAAGATTAAAACTAGAGAGCCTCATATGGATCGATAATGATAAATTGCCTCCAACTGAGAAATATTACTATTATAATTTATCCTTGTGTAACTGATGAACAAATAAAATAAAATAAAATAAAATAATAAAACAAAACCTAAACATGCTGGAAGAACCTAAGTGTTCATGGCTATCGAAGAGGTGTGCCTTGCTTAATCCTTGCCTCTGTTTAAATTTACCACTATGATTGCCATCTGGAGTATGGCTGATCTGGGAGGCTGCTGTGGGCCGATTCAGTGTTTTCATATGCTTGGAAGTCAGAGATCAGCAAGAGAAATTCCAAGAAAGAAGGAACACAAGCACAATCAAAACAGTTCTGGTCTCTGCTTTTGTGCATGTTGTTATGCTACACAAATTTTAGAAATTGTCTTTGTTTTCAAGGACCCTGATTTTTTGCGTTTCTCCCCTATTTATTTAGTAGACCATCTTCATGTTTACTAACAACTCGTGCTTCTATCGTTTTCTGGTTTGCAAATCACTTTGATGAAACATCCTCTTATTTCATCTTCACAACTCAATTGGAGGCCCTATCATGCTTCTTTTGTAATTAAGGAAACAAGGGCCCAGAGAGACTAAACAACTTTCAAAATGTCATATCTGGGGAGTGACTGAAGTAGAATTTAAAATTGGGTATTCTGGCTCCAAACTTTACTCTTAAAATCCAATGCTTCAGGCTGCTTTAACAAAAAGAAACCTTCAGTCGTAATTGAATTTCAAGGAAAAAAATTAATGAAATTCTCATAGAGCTTTCTGTTGCTATTTATGCAGAAACTAACTAAGAATTAATTAGTAAAGAGTCAGTAGATATGACAACCAGAGAAAGACAATTTTCTAGTGGAAGTCTGAAAAGCAGTGATAAATCATATAATTCCCTGGTCATCCACTACTGTTTAGAAAGTATGATACATTTTTATAATAAATTTTGAATTTAGAGGAGAGCTTCAACTTGTCTAAATACATTAGGCTTTGAGTTGCGAATACTCTGCAGTGCCATTTTAGATGCAGTATCCCCAAAAGAAACATTCATGGGATTAAACTTCTCAAAATCAGAAAGTTTTTAGGCATGTATGTAGCTTAATTTTGCAAAATAACAGATATGAGAAAATTGATTAAAATAGAACTCATGTGCTGAAGAAAGCAACAAGAATCTACTGCAAAGTGGTCTGTGAGCTTTCTTCACTGTCACCTCTCACCTGAACCACACAGTGTCCACTGTGTCCCAGTGCTCATTTGGTACACAACAGAGTGATCTCATAAAAAATCGAACAAGATTAATCAGAGTTATCCTCCACATCCCACATTTGCTGTCAGAATAAAGACATGGATAGTGTCTGATCTAGCTCCATACACTTTTTGAACCTTATTCTACTAACTCCTCACACCTCCCAGCTCCCTCACCTTCATCTAGAACAGATAAACCTAGGTCCTTCTACCTCCTCAAACTTGCTAGGTACTCTCTTACCAGAGGCCTTGTGCTTATGTGTTTCTGCTCACTGGGAAGTTCTTCAGTCCTTTTCACCAAAGTAACTGTTACTTTTTCCTTGGATCTCAGGACTGACATCTTTGACTCAAGTTTTCTGGGTCCCCAGTTTATGTCACTTCCCATTGATGTAGGCTCTCAGAGAACAGGATCTCTCTCCTTTGGATTACACATGCAGTTCGTAATTACAGATTTATTGATACGATTATTTGCTTAACTTCTGTCCTGTTCTTCCTAGCAAATTTCATAAGAATGTGTTCCTTAGCATGGCATTTTAATCTTTTCTTACCATTATCTTGCATTGTACCTAGTGCCTCATTGCTTGTTGTGGGAATTAGTCACTTATTTGGAGTCTTCAGCAAAAAAAAAGTATACCTTTGTACACTTCTCTTATGTATGGGGAATTCATTTTATGAGCCCACCTGTCTTGTGGCAGAACCCAGAAACTTACTTTTCCAGCCACCATACCTTGAAGCGAGTTGCAAGCATGTGACCTGGGCTCAGCCAGTTAGATGTAAAGCCTCTGTGCAAACTTGCTTTGTGAGCTGGGCAGGTGACAAGGCAGGTACTGTGCAGAAGCCATTCTGCTGAGTGAGTGGCAATGGCAGCTAGTCTTCCAGAGGCACAATCCAGGAGATTTCAGGAGCTATCTTTGGTGTCTGGAGTCATCAGTGCAAGCTGTGGCGTTGTGCTTCATTGTAGCACTAGTGCTGACACAGTCATGTGTCGTATTTTGGAGATCTGTTCCTGAAAAAATGGCCTTCAAGATGGCTTCTGGGGCTTTCCCAGAGATTCAGACACTTATATCTGCTTTCTTGTTTCAACATGCTACAACAGTTTCTTTTGTTTGCCACTAAAAATCTCTGAATAAATGAGTAATGGAATCTGCTGCCAATAAATATTGGATGTTTTGATGTTTATGCTATTCTCTGAAGTTATTGCAAATAGGGACTTAAATTATAGAACTTATCTGAGTATTGTATAGAGGCTTGTTATGGCTCACTATATTTTAACTGTAGGAGGCTACAAAAATGTTCTCAGATTTATGTAAATATATGCGTTGTTTGCATAATCTATTGCTTAGAATCTTCTGACAAGTAGTTGGAAATTCTGTGTGACCAATTTCAGAATAACTCAGCTCTCAATGTTTTCCCTTTGTTATACATTGCTAAGCTGAAAAAGAATATTAAGTACTTTTGTGTCAGGATTTGTAAGTACAGTTGACTCTGGACAGCATGGGTTTGAACTGTCTGGGTCTACTTAAAGACAGATTTTCTTTCGCATCTGCCAACCCTGAGACAACAAGTCCAACTCTTCCTCTTCCTCCTCTTCAACCTACTCAATATGAACATGAGGATGAAGAACTTATGACGTTCCACTTCCAGTTAATGGATAGTATATTGTCTCTTTCTTGTTGTTTTCTTAATAACATTTTCATCTCTCTAGATAACTTATGGTAAGAATGCAGTATATAATACATGCCACATACAAAATATGTGTCAGGTGATGGACAGTAGGCAACTAGCAGGTATGTTTTTGGGGAAAAGTCAAAAGTTACATGTGGATTTTTGACTGTGCCCATTGGTGCCCATACCCCTGCTTGTCCAAGAGTCAACTGTACTTCATCCATTAATTTATGCAGAAAGAAGATACCTCGTATTAAACAAATAAACTGAAAAACAGATGAATGTATGCTGTGGTTATGTGGATCACACAGAAAAGATTCTGTGAATGTTGGTGTCTTATAACAAAGCAATCATAACTACATATTGTTCTGGTAGGCATCCTGGATGACAGGCCTGGAAGAGCATGAAACATAATTCACCTTGCTTTTTATTGAATGTGTTAACTGGGATAACAGGTGTGCTGCCCTAACAGTTTAAGTGGCCTTTCCTTAAACCATTTACCATTGAGCCTCATACTGCAGGAGCTTTCAAATGCAAATGCCACCAAGACACAAAAATATGAGCTTGCTAAAAGACAATCAAGAGTGATAGGGCCCTGAAGAACTGGAGTTTGTATGCTTAAGTGAAAGATATTCTGAATCAAAATTTAAAATGCTACCCTGGTCAACAGAATTCATATGTGTGGTAAATTGGCCCAAAAGACCATCAGTCCAGTTTCTGCTTAGGGGAACATGAGAAACATAGGGAAGTAAGTGTCTCAAGTAACTAGTTATCCAGTTAGCTTTGCTGCTGGCTGATTGGAGACTCTGCATTACTAGATATTGTCCAGGTCTTCCCAATTATAAGTACATCTCTCTTATTTAACATTGCATTGAGATGGGGTGATAAAATTGTAAACCATGCATTAAAGGCACTCTTGTGTTCAGAGGTATCTGTCTTGGAAAGAAGGACTAACATTCTTGGATTCAACCAAACAGCTCCCTCAGACAGGAAATGGGGCACTCAGGTTGGCGGAAAAGCCTGTGCTCTCTGGACCTTTCCCTCTGGGATCTGGACTTTGAGGAGCTGAGGCCCAAGCCCCAGGGTTCTCTATCAGGGAAGCTATCTGAATGTTTAAAAAGCTGAAGAATAATCTGTGTGCTTATCAGTGTTGTAGTAGATGTATATTATTATTATTATTAGTGCTATTTTTACCCTTTCCATTTGGTTAGGATGCTTTTGGAAATATCAGAAATGTAACTTTAAAAGGCTTACGTGATTGGTTCAATAACATCACCAAAGGCGTGTGTTCTTTCCGTCTTCCAGCTCTGCCATTCTTGGGTTGCTGGCCAACTTCCTTATGCCTGTAAGTTGACAACAACAGCTCCAGGTGTCCCATTCTGTCACACCAGAATCAAGAGACATAAAAGGAACCAGCTCTTTCCCCAGAAGTTCCTGCCTGATTGCTAGTGAACTTCTGCTCATGTTCCATTGGCCAGAACTGGGCCATAAATGTTCCTTCCTGAGCCAATCTCTGGTAGAGTGATAGTGTTTCTCTGTGATTGCTCAGTAGTCAAGTTCCACCCGCTAGTGTAGTTTGAGTTCTTCAGGAAGATAATTAAAACACAGTTTAAGTTTTAGGATTTTTATTAGATAGCGCCCTAGGGATGGTGGGAGGAAAAACAGAATTGGAAAGGAGAAGATCTGTAATGCAGGTTTGACACCCTCAGACCAACCCTCATGGGAGCTCTGGAATGGAAATTGGTCGTCAGAGTGGGCTCACGTTTGGGCCAAAGTGACAAGGCCTTCCTATTCCCACTGTGACCAGTCATTAGGTGTGAATTGCCCCTGGAAGGGTGTGACCTTGGTGATGTGATTCTCTAAGTTGAGGAAACTCTCAAAAGGACTGACAGCTGAAGGTTGTGTGCTGACAGCAATGCAGCAGTTGAAGGACAAAGTTTTTCCTTGAAGAATAATCTGGGAGGTGCATCTTCACATCCACCCATCTTCCCTGGACCACACGGAGGATGAATATTAGAGCAAACCTTATTCTCTGCCAGCAAAGGAGGGGGAAGATAGATTTGGAGAGGCAAGCAAGAGTGCTACTGGCATGCAAATGGAGGCAATACCCTAATGGGCTTCTCACCTGGTCCCTGGAGATGCATTATTGACAGAAATTACTGGCAGTTGCTTTTCTGATTTTTTCATTACCTGAGGTTGTGATGACACCCCACCCTGCCATAATACCTTTATCCAAACATTCTCTGTAATTATATTCCCAGAGAGCCCTGATGTTTCTTTTCTTTTTCCTTTTTTTAAAAATTTTACTTTAAGTTCTAGGATACGTGTACAGAACGTGCAGGTTTGTTACATAGGTATACATGTGCCATGGTGGTTTGCTGCACCTATCAACCTGTCATTTTAGGTTTTAAGCCTCGCATGCATTAGGTATTAGTCCTAATGCTCTCCTTCCCCTTGCCTCCCACCTCCTGACAGGCCCCGGTGTGTGATGTTCCCCTCCCTGTGTCCATGTGTTCTTGTTGTTCAACTCCCACTTATGAGTGAGAACATGTGGTGTTTGGTTTTCTGTTACTGTGTTACTTTGCTGAGAATGATGGCTTCCAGCTTTATCTATGTCTCTGCGAAGGACACGAACTCATTCTTTTTTGTGGCTGCGTAGTGTTCCATGGTATATATGTGCCACAGTTTATCCAGTCTATCACTGATGGGCATTTGAGTTGGTTCCAAGTCTTTGCTATTGTAAATAGAGAGCACTGATGTTTCTTATGCCCATTGTTTCCTATCATGGTTTTGAACATTTTTGTGACAGTACTCACTATATGAAAAACCCACAGATAACATCCTACTGAATGAGAAAAAGTTGAAAGCTTTACCTCTCGGAACAGAAACAAAGCCAGGCATGGTGGCTCATGCTTGTAATTGCAGCACTTTGGGAAGCTGAAATGGAAGGATCCCTTGAAGCCAGGAGTTCAAGACCAGCCTGGGCAACAAAATGAGACCTTATCTCTACAAAAATATTTTTTAAAAAACTTGATCTGGCATTGTGACATGCTCCTGTAGTCCCAGTTACCTGGGAGGTTGAGGTTGGAGGACCACTTGAGCTCAGAATTTGAGACTGTGTGTGCTATGATCATGCCAGTGTGCTCCATCCTGTATGAGAGAGTGAGACCCTGTCAAAAAAAAAAAAAAAAAAAACAAAAAAAAAACAGAGAAAACAAAAAAAAGGAAAAAAACTGGGAAAAGACAAGGATGCCCACTTTCACGATTCTTATTCAACATAGTTCTGGAAGTCCTAGTCAGAGCAGTTATGAGGGAGAGAAATAAAGGATGTTCAAATTGGAAAGGAGGATGCCACATTGTCCCTCTTTGCAGATGACATAATCTTATATGTAGAAAAACCTAAAAACTCAACCAAAAACTCTTAGAACTGACAAAAGAATTCAGTAAGTTTGCAAGATCTAAAATTAACATACAAAAATCAGTAGCATTGCTATACATGAACAACAAAGCAGCTGAAAAATCAAGAAGGAAACCCCATTTACAACAGCTATAAAAAATAAAATATCTATAAATAATTGTAAGCAAAGAGGTGAAAAACAACTATAAGGAAAACTACAAAACATGGCTGAAAGAAATCGAAGAGGATACAAACAAAAGGAAAGACTTTTCATGTTTATAGATTGGAAGAATTAATATTGTTAAATGTAAAAATTTACTACCCAAAGTAATCTATAGATTCAATGCAATCCATATCAAAATCCTAATGACATTATTTACAAAAATAGGAAACAAAAATCCTCAAATTCATATGAGGCTGGGTGTGGTGACTCATGCCTGTAATCCCAGCACTTTGGGAGGCCAAAGCAAATGGATCCTTCAAGTCCAGGAGTTTGAGAACAGCCTGAGCAACAGGGCAAAACCCTGTCTCTATGAAAAATAAAAAAATTAGCTGGGTGCAGTGGTACACACCTGCAATGCTAGCTACTCAGGAGGCTGAGGTGGGAGAATCACGTTGAGCCCAGGAGGCAAAGATTGCAGTGAGCCAAAATCATGCCACTGCACTTTAGGCTAGGCTACAGAGTGAGACTCTGTCTCAAAAATAAATAAACACATAAATAAAGAAATAAGTAAATAAGTAAGTTGTATGGATCCACAAAAGACTCCAAATACCAATGTAATCCTAAGCATGAAGAACAAAGCTTGAGTTATTATACTACCAACCTCAAAACTTACTACAAAGGTGTAGTAATCAAAAGAATGTGTTACTGGCACAAAAAGATATGTAGACCAATGGGGCAGGGTGGAAAGCCCAGAAATTAATTTATATATCTACTGCCAACTGACTTTTTAAAAAGGACTCAAGAACACTCACTGGGGAAAGGACATCTGTGAATAAATGCAGCTGCAAAAACTGGATATCCATATGCAGAAGAATAAACCTAGACTCCTACCTCTTACCCTATACAAAATTCAATTCAATATGGATCAAAGACCTAACTGTAAGATCTGAAACTATAAAACTACCAGAAGAAAACATGGGAAATACTTTAGGACATTGTTCTGGAAAAAGATTTTAGGAATCAGACCTCAAAAGCACAGACAACAAAATAAAAAAAAATGAGATAATATCAAACTAAAAAGCCTCTTTACAACCAAGGAAACAGAGTGAAAAGACAAGCCACATAATGGTAGAAAATATTTGCAAACTGCCCATCCAGCAGCGGATTAAGATCCAGAATATACAAATAATCAAAACATCTCAAAAGCAAAAAATCAAACAATTCAATTAAAAATTAGTCAAATGACTTGCACAGACATTTACTAGAAGAACACGTACAAATGGCTAACAAATATGGGGAAAAATGCTCATGACTAATCATCAGGGAAATGCAAATCAAAACCACAATAAGGTATCATCTCACCCCAGTTGGGATGGTTATTATAGAAAAGATAATACAGGTTGGGCGTGACGGCTCATGCCTGTAATCCCAGCACTTTGGGAGGCTGAGGTGGCAGATCACTTGAGTTCAGGAGTTTGAGACCAGCCTTGCCAACATAGTGAAACCCTGTCTTTACTAAAAATACAAAAATTAGCCAGGCTGGTGGTATGTGCCTGTAATCCCAGTTACTTGGGAGGCTGAGGCAGGAGAATTGCTTGAACCCTGGGGGCAGACATTGCCATGAGCCGAGATTGGGCAACCACACTCCAGCCTGGGTGACAGAGTGAGACTCAGTCTCAAAAAAACAAAAACAAAAAAACAAAACAAACAAAAAACCCGTAGATATCAGTGAGGATGTGGAAAAAAGGGAACTTTTATATAACTATTGGTGGGAATGTAAACTAGTACACCACTACAGAGAATAATATGGACATTCCTCAAAAAACTGCAAATGGAACCACCATATGATCCAGCAATTGCACTACTGGAATTTATCTAAAGGAAAGGAAATCAGTATATTGAAGAGACATCTGCACCCCTATATTTATTGCAGCACTGTTCACAATAGATGTGAAATCACCTTAGTTATTCAATAAATATTACAGAAAATGTGGTACGTATATACAATGGGATATTATTCAGTCATAGAAAAAGAATCCAATTCTGTCATTTTTAACAACATGAATGAAATTGGAGGTAAACAACACATGTTCTCATTCATATATGCAAGTTAGAAAAAGTTGATCTCATAGAAGTAAAAAGTAGAACAGAGGATACCAGAGTCAGGGAAGGGTACAGGGCAGGGAGGGTAATATCATTTGGCTCTGCGTCTCCACCAAAATCTCATTATCTCTAATTATAATCCCCACAATCAGAGATGAAGGGACCTGGAGGGAGGTGATTGGATCATGGGGGCAGTTTCCTCCATGCTGTTCTTGTGATGGTGAGGAAATTTTCAGGAGATCTCATGGTTTAAAAGTGGCATTTTCCCCTGTGTGCTCTCTCTCTCCTGCCATCATGTAAGACATGCCTTGGTTCCCCTTTTCTTTCCTCCGTGATTGTAACTTTCCTGAGGCCTCCCCAGCCATGTGGAACTATGAGTCAATTAAACCTCTTTTGTTTACAAATTACTCCATCTCAGGTATTATCTTTATAGCAATGTGAGAATGCACTAGTACAGAGAATTGGTACCAGAAGTGGGGTACAGCTACAAAGACAACCTGAAAATGTAGAAGTGACTTTGGAACTGGGTAACAGGCAGTGGTCAGAACAGTTTGAAAGGCTCACGAGAAGACAGGAAGATGTAGGAAAATGTGAAACTTCCTAGGGACTTGTTGAATGATTTTGATCAAAATGTTCATAGTTATATGTACAATAAAGTCCAGGCTGAGGTGATCTCAGATGGAGAGGAGGAACTTATTGGGAACTGGAGTAAAGGTCATGCTGTGCATTAGCAAAGAGACTGGTGGCATTTTGCCCCTGCCCTAGAGATTTGTGGAACTTTGAACTTGACAGAGATGGTTTAGGGTATTTGGCAGAAGAAATTTCTAAGCAACAAAGCATTCAAGAGCTGACCTGGCTTATTCTGAAAGTGTTCAGTTATACGCGATCACAAAGAGATCATTAGAAATTGGAACTTAGGTTTAAAAGGGAAGCAGAGCATACAGGTTTGGAAAATTCACAGCCTGATCATGTGTTAGAAAAAAAAAAAGATTTCTGGAGAAGAATTCAAGCTGGCTGCAGAAATTTGCATAAGTGATAAGGAACCGAATGTGCATAGCCAAGACAATGAGGAAAATGTCTCCAGGGAATGTCAGAGATCTTCACAGTAGCCTCTCCCATTACAGACATGGAGTTCTAGGAGGGAAAAATGGCTTAATTGGGCCCAGGGCCCTGCTGCTTTGTGGAGCTTTGGGACTTGGTGCCCTGCATCCCAGTTGCTCCAGCTTCAGCCATAGCTAAAAGAGGCCAAGGTACAACTTGAGTCATTGTTTCAGAGGGTGCAAGCCCCAAGCCTTGGTGGATTCCATGTGGTGTTGGGCCTGCAGGTGCACAGAAGACAAGAGTTGAGCTTTGGGAGCCTCTGCCTTGATTTCAGAGAATGTATGGAAACACCTGGATATCCAGGCAGAAGTCTGCTGCAGGGGCATAGCCCTAATGGAGAACCTCTGCTAGGGCAGTGTGAAAGGAAAATGTGGGGTTGGAACCCACACACAGGGTCCCCACTGGGACATCGCCTAGTGGAGCTGTGAGAAAAGGGCTACTGTCCTCCAGATCCCAGAATAGCAGATCCACTGAAAGCTTGCACTGTTTACCTGGAAAAGCTTCAGGCACTCAAGGTCAGCCCATGAAAGCATGGGCTGTACCCTGCAGAGCCACAGGGGTGGAGCTGCTTAAGGCTTTGGGAGCCCACCAGGGCATCAGTGTGCTCTGGATGTGAGATGTGGAGTCAAAGGAAATTATTTTGGAGTTTTATAAGATTTAATGACTGCCCTGTTGGATGTTGGACTTGCATGGGGCCTTTGGCTCCCTTGTTTTGGCCAGTTTCTCCTATTTGGAATGGGAAAAAATACCCAATGCCTGGCCCTTATTGTATCTTGGAAGTAACTAACTTGCTTTTGATATTTAGGCTTATAGGCGGAAGGGTCTTGCCTTGTCTCAGGCAAGACTTTGGACTTAGACTTTTGGGTTAATGCTGGAATGTGTTAAGACTTTGGGGATACTGTTGGGAAGACATGATTGGTTTTGAAATGTGAAAAGGACATGAGATTTGGGAGGCGCCAGGGATAGAATGATATAGTTTGGCTCCGTGTCCACACCCAAATCTCATATTGAATTTTAATTCCTCTGTGTTGAGAGAGAGACCTGGTGGGAGGTGACTGGATCATGGGGGCAGTTTCCCCCATTCTGTTCTAGTGATAGTGAGGGAGTTCTCAGGAGAATGATGATTCAAAAGTGGCAGTTTCCCCTGTGCTCTCTCTTTCTCCTGCCACCATGTAACACATGCCTTGCTTCCCCTTTGCCTTTCACCATGATTGTAAGCTTCCTGAGGCCTCCCTAGCCATACAGAATTGTGAGTCAATTAAACTCTCTTTTGTTTATAAATTACCTAGTCTCAGGTATTATCTTTATAGCAGTATGAGAATGGACTAATACAGAGGGATAGAGCAAGACTTGTTAAAGGATAGAAAATTGCAGCTAAATAGGAAGAATAAGTTCTAGTGTTCTATACTACTTTAGGATGACTATAGTCAACAATAATATATTATATACTGATATAGTTTGAATATGTATCCCCATAAAATCTCATGTCAAATTGTTATCCCAAGTGTTGCAGGTTGGGCCTGGTGACAGGTGATTGGATCATGGGGTGATGTTCTCATGAACGTTTTAGCTCCATCTCCTCAGTGCTGTTCTCCTGAGAGTGAGTTAGTGAGTTATCACAAGATCTGGTTGCTTTAAAAATGTGTAGCACCTGCCTACCCTCCTGCTTTGGCCATATAAGACTTGCCTGCTTCCGCTTTGCCTTCTGCCACAATTGTAAGTTTGCTGAGGTCTCAACAGAAACAGATCCTTTCCTGCTTCTTGTAGAGCCTGTGGAATTGTGAACCAATTAAATCTCTTTTCCTTATAAGTTATCTGGTCTTGGGAATTTCTTTATAGAATTGTGAGAATGGATTAATACATATACTTTCAAACAGCTGGAAGGAGGATATTTAATATTCCCAACACAGAGAAATGATAAACATTTGAGATGATGGATATGCTAATTACTCTGATCTGATCGTGAACATTATATGTATGGAAACATCACTATGTAGCCCATGAATGTGTACAATTATTATTTGTCAAAATATATAATTCTAAACTTTAAAAAGTTTTATTGTTCCACAAATATAATTTAAAATGATTGAATATACAATTATATATATATGCATGATCTTATAGATTTGTCATCGTATGGATTTGCCAACAAGCTCATTAACCGTTTTTCTAATAACCAGACCTCATTTTTTTTCTCCCATTCTTATCTGTAGAATTTTCATGAAGCTCAGAAGTAGAACATAGGTTCTAAGTTGATCAGAGTATCGAATTGCTCTGGCAGCTATAATTGGCTCAGAGATTGGCATATGATCCAATTAAAGCAAATAAGATGAATGATTCTTGTGCTGGAGAAATTTGTTCTTTGTCTCTGAACTCTAAATTAAAGAATGCATGTGCAAGAGTTTCTGCTGCCAACTGCTGTGCCCTGATGTCTGAGGTTGAAGGCCGTGTAGTAGAACACAAAGTGAGAAGATAGACAGAGCTGAATGTTGTTATTGTTTGAGTACTGAATCCAGTGACACCTGACTTTGAAGTCAGGACCTTACTCACGGACCTACAGTTGTAAATGTCAGCAATCCCTTTTTGATTAAGCCAAAAGTAGTTTCTTGTTGCCTGCAACTAAAAGAATCTCAAGTGATGGAATCCTGTTAACAGTTTATTTTCAAGTCTGGTGAGTAACATTTTCTATCTGACCGTTGTAAAGATCTTAGTCTTCTTTTGTTTGTCTTTCTGGGAGACCCCAAGTAGAAGTCTTGTGTGTGCCTCTGCCTCTATCTGCTCTAGCCTCTGCTTCTGTCATCTCTCCAGGACATTATTAAAATATGTCCTATTATTGTCACCTGCAGTGTCCTCTGTGTCACCAGAACTCTTCTCTGCTTACTCCTTTACTGACATTGACTCACTCTTGACCTCTCAAGCTCCTTGTGGACTCTTCTTTCTACACCAGCACTACAAGCTTTTTGCCACATTTCCTATGAATGAATCTTACATGCTCATTCCTTTATCTGGAGAATAAGAAAGAAGTGTTCACTATTGTGTCCTGTTCTTTACTTTTAGTGGTGATAGGAGAATGTATTGCAGGTGTCTTAATTCATTAGTAATATTATTTCTATGGGATTACCCACCCTCTCCACACAGAAGACTAGTTTGGATGAATTGAAGTTCAGCCTATAACTCTATGAGAGTCTTTCTTCCCTTTCAACACAGAAGCCTTGAAGCTAAGTCTGGACTACTCACCAGGGATGCCAGTGGGTAGGAGTAGACCTGTTAGTAAGTGAACCAGTTGACCGCCCCGAAATCTCTCCATCTCAGCAAGATTTTCTTGTTCTCTGCCTCTTCAGTGTAGGCAATATGGGCAGTATTTCTTAGAAGGGTGTACAGAGTCAACCTGATGATAATCTGAAAGCAGAGTGTTATCACTAACAGGGCTTTATTAAGCATTGTCCACACCAATGTGAGGAGTGGGAACTTTAGCAATCTAATGGGAAAACAATTACATAGTGGTAAAAGCCATCTGGAATTTTCTCCCTGCACAATACATTTCTAAGTGACTTTTTTTTATCTTCTCATGAGAACATTTAGTCTATAAAAATGATCCATATGAAAGGACTATTGATGCTTGTCCTTACTTCTTTTGTTCTCGTAATAGAGAGTCACAAAAATTGCTATGTAGCTTTCTTTCACAATGTGAACTGTCCAAAAAAACAAAGAAAAGAAAAAAGAATGAACTATGGGTTCTAGAGAATGGTCACTGGGGGGAAGAGTAGGTAGCCACTATAGGCTCAGGGTAACAGAGGAAAAGGGTCATACCACTGATGAAGCATTGTCTTTATACATCAACGTCATGCATCATCAAAAGACTAGGATCAGCCTCGTGCACCATGATAAATTGCTGTCAGTCCTCAAATCATGGGAGAAAAGAGGTGTTGCTTGTCCTAAGGGACTGCTTTTCCAAAATGGTCAGAAAACAACTGCTAATTTTTTTTCTAACCTCTGTGCCCTTCAAGATGTAGGACTGAGAACTTCTTTTTGTTTTGAATCATGATAAAATATGACAACTTCTGGTTTCTCAATGACCGTGTCATTTATGATGTCTCACATTTTCCAATTTCTGGTCCTTTATCATGATGAACCTGATGTAGAAGCCATATTGAAGCTAATGCTTTCCTTCTGAAAGCAGAGACAATAAATTGCAAATGGCTATGAGTTTGACTGTTTTTAAAAATAATTTCTTACTTTTGTTTCAAGAAAAAATGATATTGATTAAAATTTGTGCTTACTGAAACATCTTTATTCTTTTACAAGAGAAAATCTGAGGTTTGACTTTTTATCATTAAAGGTTTGCCACAATGGCAGGAATGTTGAATGAAAGGTTGTAGTGTCTAAATTTAAAGAATTTTTTAACCTTCTTTTTCTCAAAATGGGTTTTCATAGTGTGAGGGTTTTTTTTTTTTTCTTTTTGATATGCCAACTTTGCTAAACTACATTCCCAGTTATTCAGCAAAACACGATTCTAGGTGTTGCTGTAAAAGGAATTTTCAGATGAAACTAAAATCCTTAATCAGTTGACTTTAAATATGGGAGACGGGAGACTATCCTGGATAATCTAGGGCCTGATAAATCGTTGCAAAGCCTTTAGAGCAGGGCTGGAGGGGTGAGACACACACACACACACACAAACACACACACACACACACACACACACGGGGAGAGAGAGAGAGAGAGAAAGAGAGAGAGACATTATGCTGTGGACAGCAGCTTCAGCCCCTGCCTGTGAGTTCCAGCCTGACTGTGATCTTCCGTTCATGACAGCCTGCCCTACAGACTTCAGA
Organism: Theropithecus gelada; assembly: GCF_003255815.1. NCBI lineage: Eukaryota > Metazoa > Chordata > Mammalia > Primates > Cercopithecidae > Theropithecus > Theropithecus gelada. Next base: position 116,234,806 of record NC_037673.1, read on the forward strand.
TTTGTTTAGCCAGCCTCCACAATTGTGTAATTCAATTTCTTGTTCTATCTATCTATCTATCTATCTATCTATCTATCTATCTATCTATCATCTATCTCTCTATCATCATCTTCTTCTCCTGCTAGTTATGCTCCTCTAGTTGAACCCTAATTATTATAAAATTTGATATCTAGAAGTGGGGTGCTGTTGTAACAAATACTTAAAATTGTGGAAGTGGCTTTATGATCATGTAGTTGGTGAAGGCTGAAAATTTTGAGGAACATGATAGAAAAAGCCTAGACTAAGTTTGCTATAGACAAGTAATCAAATTTAGGCCTTGGAGTTCAGTAAATCCTTTACCTTTTCTGAATTAAAAAAATTTAGTGTATCTATTTTCATTTGTATCTTAAAATGCTATTGGTAAGACTATTCATGTGTACTAAAAGCCATAAAATGAGGGCATGAGTTGTCAATTTGTTCTAAGAATAAATAACCCAAAGGAGCTGAAGTGAAAAACATTATTAGCTTTATTTGTTTATTTATTATTGTTAAAGCTATTTACTAATAGTTTTATTTATTTAATATTCTGCTGAGTCTTCTTGAACCCACAGAGCAATTCTTTTAGGATATTTACTTTTAAACTCATATAATCTCAGGTTTGGAAGAGGTGTCATAGATTATTCTCAAGTTCCACTTTGAAGCCTGGAACCTTCTTCCCTACAGATGGCACCCCCAAGGAATGATTGCAAAGCCTATCTTTAAAGACTTGCACTTGTGGAGACCATCAGACAAAAGCAAGGCACTAATTGTGGTGAAGGTCTTTTTTAAACTGAAGCAAACCGTGCCTCCTCACTTAACAGATTTGGGAACAGAGGTACAGAAAGATGACTTAGCTTGTTCACCATTTCCTAAACAATTAATAGCAATATTTGCTCTTTTGGCTGCTAGTTTAGGACTGTTTCCACACATGCTATCTCTTGAGTAACACACTTATCTCTAAGGTAATCTTATCTCTAAGGTAATCTCAAGGTAAAGACTGGATGAGTCTTTCTAGGTGTGCAAGGGTAAGCAGGATACTTATGGTGGACCGGAAACTTTTTGTTTTTAACTTTTTGTTTTGAATAATTTCAAACTACAGAGAGTTGCAAGGGTATACCAAGAACTCTCATATTTTCTTTACCAAGGTTCACAAATTTTTACTATTTTACCACACTTGTTGTAGCTTTCTTTCACTTTAAATACATATATAATACTTGTTTCTGAATGATTTGAGAGTTGGTTACATTCAGCATGTACTTTTACCCCTTGATATTTTGGTGCATGTTTCCTAAGAATAAGGACATTTCCTTATATAACTACAGAATACCATCAAATCCAGGAAATTAAACACTGACACGATCCTTTAATCTATGCCAACTGTCACAATAATATCCCTTATGACATTTTCCACTCCTACTATACAGGATTCAGTTCAGAAGCATGTATTGTATGCAATTACTGTGTCTCTTTAGTCTCTTTCAATCTGAAATAGTTCTTACGTCTTTCCTTGCCATTCATAACCTTAATATTCTTGAGTACAGGCCAGTTGTTTTATGCAATGTTGATTATATTGGATTTGTCTGATGTTTCTTCAAGATCAAATTGAAGCTATACATTTTTGGCTCGAATACTGCATACATGATCTTATGTCTTTCTTACAGTAACACATCTGAAAGGACACCATGTCCAGTTGTACCTTATCAATAACGTTAATTTTGATGATTTGGATAAGGTGCTGTTTTCTCCACTGTATAGTTTTTTCCTTTATAATTCACCAGATTCTTCCTTTATCTCCATTGCCCCAGATTTAGTATCCATTGAATAGTTTTGACTAAGTCAATTTTTATCATAATAGTTGCATGTGATTTTATGGTGGTTATCTAATTGTACTTTCTAGATTTATTTGCCAGCATTCTACACTTAGAAAGATCTGTCTATCTATGATGGCTAATTTTAGGTGCCAACTTGACTGGATTAAAGAATACCTAGAGAACTGGTAAAGCATTATTTCTGGGTGTGCTGTGAAGGTGTTTTTGGAGATAGGCATGTGAATTGGTGGACTGAGTGGGGAAGATCCACCCTCGATGTGGGTGGGCATCATCCAATCAGCTGGGGACTAGGATGGAAAAAAATGCAGAAGAGCGAATTCTCTCTCTCTTCTGGAGCAGGACACTTTTCTTCTCCTGCCCTTGGACATCAGAACTCCAGGTTATTTAGTCTTTGGACTTTGGGACTCCTGGAGCTTTTAGTCCTTTGGCTTCAGACTGAGAGTTACATCATTAGTTTCCTTGATTCTCAGGCCTTTGAACTTGGACTGAACCATGCTACCAACCTCCCTGTTTCTTCAGCTTGCAGGTGACCTATTGTGGTACTTCTCAGCCTCTGTAATCACATGAACCAATTCCCTGAAAAAGTCTCTCTTACTTATCTATCTGTCTATATCCTATTTGTTCTGTCTCTCTGGAGAATCCTACTTATTATCAGTATGGACTCATGTATTCTTATTTTATTCAGTGGGTTATAATGTGTTATAGTTGTTATTTATTTTAGTTTCTCAAATTGTCTCTGGCTTAGCCAGAGGGAACCCCTTCATGGTGCTTCATGTATCCTTTTGCCATGTCTTCATTATTATTATTATTATTTAAATTATTGTTATTATTTTGTTTTATTTTTAGCAACTCCTTGCTTTCTAGAAGAAAATGCTTCAGGTTCTTCTTGTGTGCATTTTCTGCTGCAGTCTTTGAATCTGCCATTTCACCTGTGAGTCCTTTTAATAGAGAATGACATTTAAGCATGTAAGTATGAGGTATATTCATTGCTTCTGGGGTGTAATTGCTTCTCAGCCCTTTCAGTGGACAGAGCTGGGGGAGGAAAATTAAGTGAGTTCCCTTGAAGCCAAATATTAAGTCTCATTTTTGGACCTGGCTACTGTTAGGCTTTTGAAGCTTGTCTTAGGCTTGAGGACACTTTGTTTTCATTCTGTCACACAGACCCCCAATATGACTGATAGCATTTTCTTGCATATTTCTACTTCCTCATCCATCAGCATTTCATTGCCCAGGGCTTTCTCAACCTTTCAGGATTCTGTGAAAGTTTCAAATTCTGTCTTTAGAGTAGATCCTCAAAGACTCACATAGTTTCTCCAACAGGTTTCTTAAAGTCCAGACACACACTGCCTATTCCCTTTGCATTTGTTTATTCTCTAAGAGCACATACATGTTGGTGGTGTTCACCTGAAAAATATATAACTGTGAGCTTAACAGAGGAGGGAACATAATAAGTCCTGATCTGTGAAGTCTGACATACTTGAGGAAGAGAAGGGGGTCTTGAGTAGAAGAATAAGTCATTGAATGCTCTTTCCTAATTAAGTAACCCAGAAATACCATTATTCCCCATTTCCTTTCTGGCACTCGAGAAGGGAAGAGGACTGAATGTGACTGAGTTGGGAAAATTACACAGTGGCAAATGGCTGGGTTGGGAAACAACACACTTTGTAGTCTTTCCCCAGTTTATTTAGCTAAGCTATCTAGAATTAAGACCCATGACCTTGGAGTATTGTAATAAGTTGGAACCATAAACTAAACTGTCTTTCTGTCCTCAATCTTACAGGCACCTATTTGGACCCATTTAAGCAAGAGCATCAAATACAACTCAGGGGAAATAGAGCCTGGACAGCACTACAAGTATTTGGGGCCACAAATTAAGAGCCTATTATTATGGATGGCAGGGTAAAATGGGCTGCCTCAGGAGGTAAACAATTCTCTAGACGTGCTTCAGAGTGGTCTGAATGGTCAGCTGGGCATTATAAATGTGAGTTGGGCATTGGTTGAATGTGGGTAAAATTAGATGGCTAGGTGGCTTTTAAGGTTCTTTGCAGCTCTGAGATACTGTAGGGCTACTTCTCCATGTTGTATGTATGCATAGATAATTTGCACCCTCACTTGCATTTATTTTCATTCTTAAATGAAAACAGATGGAAGAAACTGATTGTTTCTCCCACTCAACCCTGGATGAAGTTGAACCCTGCAGAACATAATTTTCTTCCTGGTGGGGTATGATCTCTTTTATCAGGAAAAAATTATGAGTACTTGATAATAGCATCAAAAGATGTACAGTTATCAAACTGTTTATACACAAAGAGAGTTTAAAATTGAATTTTATTTTTTAAATTTACAAATTATTATAATTATTATTTGATGAGACCAAAGATCAGGGGTTTGTTCAACGGGATATAAAAGCAAGTTTCAAGTAAGGATATATATGTATATATCCTTGAAACCACTTCCACAGTGTTGCCATGACTACATAAGGCAATGATTTTTTTAATAGTTGTTTATTATCAAAGACAAAGTTTTATCTTAGGAGGTTAGCTATGCATATCAAATGCAGTTTCTAAGATTCCACAGTACATTTCTAAATCATTGTATGACACATCAGAATTTCTACAGGACCATGATTTCCTTAAGGACAGAGATCCCGTAATTTTAGTAGGTACTCAATAAATAAATTTGATGTGTTTTTATTTGTAAAGAAAATGTAAGATTTGAAAATAGAGAAGCAATTCTTGTTTCTCCGAACTTCAGATGAGATGGCAGAGAATGGATTATTTCTGTAGAAACAAAACTCCTAAGCCCTCATCAAGCCTTCGTGGATGACAATGACAGGTATAATTTCTCCCAGGTTCCGGAGGCAGTTGTGTAGCTGAATGTAACAGGACAGAGGTTTTTCTCAGACAAATGCAGGAATACCAGAGACTCTTGTCAATTTTTGAAAATTAATTCCTTTATTTGGAAAGATAAAACCACGTCAGTTTAGCCATTTCCTGGAACTTGCAGGAAGCCTAGGTGGAACTGCTCTCCTTTTCTGGTCTCAGAGATACGCAATGGAGCTCTCTAAAATACTTGCCTTCCTGCTAAGGCGAATTATAGCCAACAGTCCAGGAGGCATTGATGTAGAGAAAAATCCTTATATTTAATCTGCAAAGCTGAAGTTGGAATGTGACGATATGCAAGGGAAAGCTTCAGGTGAAAATGTGTGTTGTCTAGGAAAAGAAAATTACAGTTATCCTCTGCACAATTAAAGGTAGTTTCTGTCATAACTACAAGCTACTACAAAGCTGTACTATTGAGCAAGGACTATATAAAGATCCCAAATGATTATATGGAACTTGAAAATGTACACTTGCATGTGATTTGATCATAAATTAAAAAGGAAATGATGCATTAATACTTTTTAAAATTTTTATTTATTTATTTATTTTTTGAGACAGAGTCTCACTCTGCTACCTAGGCCGGAGTGCAGTCATGTGATCTTGGCTCACTACAACCTCTGCTTCCTGGGTTCAAACAATTCTTGTGCCTCAGCCTCCTGACTAGCGGGGATTACAGGTGTGCACCACCATGCCCAGCTAATTTTTGTATATTTAGTAGAGACAGGGTGTTGCCACGTTGCCCAGGCTGGTCTCGAACTCCTGATCTTAAGTGATCACCCGCCTTGGCCTTTCAACATGCTGGAATTACAGGTGTGCCACCATGCCCAGCCAATACTTGGCATTATTTTTTTTTTTTTTTTTGAGATGGAGTCTCGCTCTGTCGCCCAGGCTGGAGTGCAGTGGCCAGATTTCAGCTCACTGCAAGCTCCGCCTCCCGGGTTTACGCCATTCTCCTGCCTCAGCCTCCCGAGTAGCTGGGACTACAGGCGCCCGCCACCTCGCCCGGCTAGTTTTTTGTATTTTTAGTAGAGACGGGGTTTCACCGTGTTAGCCAGGATGGTCTCGATCTCCTGACCTTGTGATCCGCCCGTCTCGGCCTCCCAAAGTGCTGGGATTACAGGCTTGAGCCACCGCGCCCGGCCGGCATTATTTTTTTTTAACCAAGAGAAATGTTAAGAAGTTGGTTTTAGAACAAGCCTTCTTTCTATGGGAATTCTGCTCATTGGAGACAGTGGAACAATGGATTTGTGAATGTATTAAAAGTCTGCAGTGGATATATGCTATTTTGCTTGCTGAACATTTATCCTCACTCGACGAGAAAAAGTACCTCAGTTTTCCTCTGGGGCAATAGATTCCATAGTCTCTGGCCAAGAGTCCAGATGGGGCTCTAGAGGATGAAGAATGTGACAATGATTCCCAAGGATATCATGTTTGTTTCAGGTAAAGTGATCTGACCGAAATGGGCCAATCGAAGTGAATTCTTTGAGTCTTAAGGATGCTTTCTACAAGAGATGCTCTTTATTTTCTGCTGAATTGAACATGGAAGGCATAGACTGACTATCTTACCTCTTTATAGAGCCTGAGAATAAGCCATTATATCAGAGAACAAAGTAGAGAGAAGGAAAGAGCCTGGTTTGCTGATATAGGTTTAAACCCTGGGCTCAAACCATCTATCTATCTATCTATATAACCATCTATATATATATAACCATATATATGGTTTTAAAATTCATATAAATAAATACATATTATCATATATAGATTTATATTCATAAATTCATTTATATGAATTTTTAATCTGTGTGATCAATACATTCCTTTATTTGCCAAAATAGCATGAATAAGATGCATATATTATGCAACAAAAGGTATTTAACTAATATGATGATTGAGTTAAAGGTGGCTCCTATCCTATGTCCTCTTTAAGACAATGTAGTATTTCTATGAAAATATAAAAGAAAAATTGCTCATCAGGTTACCATGACTCAGAAACTGAAAAACTCACACAAGTATACAATTATATTGAATGCTGGTGCAAAACAAATTTAATACAATGCAATTTATTTTTCTCAATTCAACATGAGAGAAACATTATTTCTTACCATTTTAGAGATCCCCACTTCTTTATTTGTAATTCTTATTCCAAGATCCTTTGCAAAATAATTGTCTATACTGTAGTTTAATTTCCTTAAAACTGTGGAAGGTTAAATAATTGTCTGGAGGCAACAGGATCTCATGGTGTCTTTTTCTGGGCTTACAGCTTTACTTGGAGCACATCCTGTATATGTTCCTAAAAAAATGTATGTGGGAAATAATTTTTTTGGGAAGAATCTAAAAATGTTAAGAGCCTACCCTCACACTTTAAGTTAGCTCGATATAGAATTCTAGTTTGAAAATACTTTTCTTTCATAATTTTGGAGACATTACTCCATTATCTTCCAGCTTTTAGTCATGCCACTGAGAAATACAGTGTCATTATTATGTCTCACCCTTGACTTATGCCCTGTCACCCCCGTCCCTCATTCTCTTAATCCCCTTTCTTCAACACAGCACCTTTGTCTCACTCTGCCGAGCTTAGTATCCTTGAGTCCCAAGTCTTTCTGGACTCAATTTCTCTAGAGATTAAATTTTCTCTTCTCTTGAAGTGATGGGTAAGGGGAGCGAGAACTCACCTGGCACAACGTAGAAGAGGTGTCTAGTATCTAATAAATCCTTATACAGTCCCATCCTCTGCCTCCCAAAATGCCTGTGCTTCCAATTCCTGAGCACTTTCCAGGATTTTAAAGATTTTCTCATTCTGACTCTAATCAATATCCTTCTGTCTAGGTTTCAACTTTTTTAAATTCATTGAGTCATTTACCACTTCTCAATTCATTCCCATCTTCTGAAGTTTTATGGAAATATCTTGCTTGCTATTGTCTCCTTTCCCAGTTTTGTTGTCCTTTAAGGTTTATAATGTTTTTTGTTCCTTTATGTTATGCTAAAGGTATTTCGGGAAATAAATTTATGTAGTCAAACCATTTCAAGTAGAACTTCCAATTCTCAACTAAAAATAAAACTACTTTATGCATCTATTCATTCTTTACAAAGTTCATTAAGAATATAGACCGTGGCTGACATCTATTGCATCTTTAGTTTTCCTAACACTAAATTCTGCATTGTAAACCCAACAGTGTTTATCAATAATATATATTTATTCTGTTTGTTTATTTTTTGTGGAGGTGCATATCTTGGTAGATGATAGATTTCATTTTACAAATCCAGAACCTTATGCTGTCACTCACTATATTCTTTTCAAATACCTAATCTGAGTAAGGTACAGAGTCAGGGCGTGTGTGTGTGTGTGCATGCGCGTGTGTACCTGATCTAGAAATACTACTTACTGCTCACCTTTAAGTGGCTCATTGTCAACATCGGGAGTGAGAACTTCTATTCTTAGAATGTTAAAAACAACATGACAATTAGATAGCAATAGGATAAACATAAAGTGCTGTTATTTGCCAAACAAGACACATGTGTTTGTGCTCAGAAGTTGGACCGATGTTCCTCTGAATGAGTGGAATAGAAAACTTTCATAATAGGGTTAGATTTAGTGAAGCCTTGATGGATAGACTTGAAATTATTTAATTTTTAGACTGATGATCCAAAGACTGCCATGTACTCATGAAATCTAATTTCCTAGTCCACTTATTTCTTATCCTTGGCACACAGCTAGACTATCTTAGCCACCCTTGCGGTTAGATGGGGCCATGAAGTATTGGTAGAACATCCCGCCATCCCTGTCCTATTTATTAGAAAACCTCTCAGGTGTTATTATACGTTCTCTTTCTTCCCTAGGCTATGGTCAGTCCTTGTACTCCTGTTCCTGTCCAAATTGACATATGGCTATAAATCTGCATGTACAACTCTCTTTTCTAGCTAGACTTGTGGTTTCTGCCATCTCCTGACTTCCTCACCTAATGCTCCTAGGTTATGGCCTGACACAAACTGAACTGGAAGTGATAGCAAAGGATTCAGTCAAACCAGTAGGCACTCCACGGGTGGGGCTGAAACTGGAGACAGGAAGTGAGTTCCACTCTAAACATTTTTCTGGAGTTTGAATCCCTGAACTGGCTGACATATAAAGGATGGTTTACACTGGTTTTGCATGCATGATTTGATTGTAGTGAAATATTTGTTTGCTGAGCCAATCAATAGCTGTCCTACGGGAGGAAATCTTTTTTTTCTGTAGATTCTTTTCTTTTCTTTTCTTTTCTTTCTTTCTTTCTTTCTTTCTTTCTTTCTTTCTTTCTTTCTTTCTTTCTTTCTTTCTTTCTTTCTTTCTTTCTTTCTTTCTTTCTCTTTCTTTCTTTCTTTCTTTCTTTCTTTCTTTCTTTCTTTCTTTCTCTTTCTTTCTTTCTTTCTTTCTTTTTCTTTCTTTCTTTCTTTCTTTCTTTTCTTTCTCTTTCTTTCTTAGTTTCTTTCTTTCTTAATATTTCTTTTTTCTCTCTCTCTCTCTCTCTTTCTTTCTTCTCTTTTTAGATTTGTTTCTGTGTTTTTAATGTAATATTTACATTTTAAATGTACACATTAAAATGCTGGGTTTACCACACGCATGGAACAATGCCAAACTGTAGAAATGACTTGGCTGTAGGGGTTAATTCTCTTGATAAGGCTGACCGGCCAGGTGCGGTGGCTCACGCCTGTAATCCCAGCACTTTGGGAGGTCGAGGCGGGTGGGATCTCCTGAGGTCAGGAGTTTGAGACCAGCCTGGCCCACATGGTGAAACCATGTCTCTACTAAAAATAAAAATAAAAAAAAATTAGCTAGGCGTGCTGGCAGGCACCTGTAATCCCAAGCTACTCGAGAGGCTGAGGCAGGAGAATCGCTTGAACCCAGGAGGCAGAGGTTACAGTGAGCAGAGATCGTGCCATTGCACTCCAGCCTGGGCAGTAAGAATGAAATGCTGTCTCAACAAAACAAAACAAAACAAAATTAAACAAAAACAACTGACCACGCTTTGCGAACATCTGGCAACCTGAGGCAATGGTGAGGCTCTTACGAATTCAGGCAGTTGTAGAGTAAACCTGGTATGTGTGAAGGGAGTAGACTACTTAGTGGAATAAACCTTAAAGCACAGGCAATTGTGCACCACACAGCCTCTACCTGCTCAATGTGGGTATTTGGTAATGAGGGCATGAGGAAAATAACAGGATTGAATTGGGTTCTTTCACATAACCTGCTCTATTTTAGCATGTCAACTGTGTATAACTGTTAATTCATCAGCTGTTTTCATATGAATTAGCTCCTGCATATTAAGTCTTCTTTCCCCCAATCATGACTCAAAGTTTAACCACTCTTCTCAATTTGTGACATTAAGAAGAATCACATCATGAACTGCATTTTCAATCAACTACGCACAGATTGCCTTCAATGACAGGCAAACCCAAGGGCTGTAGTTAAAGCTGCAGAAAAAATCCAAAGACCTTTTGCATATTGCATAAGCACATATGGGATTCTCTGCTTTAGCATCGTATGAGAATGAGGCTGATCAGATTGTTCTGAAGGAAACAAATTATAGAAAACCTTTCACCACGATCTATTGAAATCATTTTCTTTTAGCCAGGGACTATTTTTTATGGCAGATGCTTGTAATTAATTCCATATTCAAAGCCTATTTTCTATAGGCAGAAAGATACACTTCTTTCTCATTTTTAAAGGGTGAAAGGTGGGAAAGTTTCTTAATTTATTTTCTTGGAGAAAACAAGGTATAGCAAGGCAGCATTATAATCTCTTCTAAGGATTTATTGAAATGTCAAACTCTGGGGGACTGGAGCTGCACGAGGAAAATGAATAAACAGCAGATTAGCATTTAGACAATATTCTTTTATTGCTTGACTATAGGAAATAATGCTGAATAAAATTAATTTGGAATTTGGCAAGAATTTAAATAGTAGAGGTAAAACATGCAAATAATTCAGTACATCTGAGTCTTGTAGGAACATTCATTGGAATAAATTAAGGAAAACCATGATGACAAAGATTCTTTTGGATGCTCTAAATAGTCATGCACTGTTTAATGATGGGGTTACATTCTGGGAAATGCACTATTAGGCAATTTCCTCACTGTGCAAACATCATAGAGCACACTTTCACTAACCTAGATGGTATAGCCTAATACAGACCTATGCTATATGGTGTAGCTTATTGTTCCTGGCTATAACACAGTCTTTAGCATTTGTGTATGAAAACATACTAACTATAGAAAAGGTACAGTAAAACTGTGGTATAAAAGGTAAGAAAAGGTACACCTGTATAGATCATTTACCACGAATGGGACCTGTAGGACTGGAAGTTGCTCAGGGTGAGTCAGTGAGTGAGTGGTGAGTGAGTGTGAAGGCCTAGGACATTACTGTCCACTACTGTAGACTTTAAAAACACTGTACACTTAGGTGAGACTAAATTTATTAAAAAGTGTTTTTCTTTCTTCAATGATAAATTAACCTTAGCTTACTGGAAACTTTTTACTTTCTAAACTTAACATTTTAAAAACTATTTGACCCTTTTGTAATAACCCTTATGTACCATATATAGTTGTATGTGCTACATTTTTATATGACTGGCAGTTCAGTAGGTTTGTTGACACCAGCATCACCACATGGCTATGACATCACTAAGCTATACTAGTTTTTCAGCACCGTTGTAACTTTATGGGACCACTGTTGTATATGCAGTTTGTCATTGACCAAAACATCGTTATGTGGCATTTGACTGTTGAAAACAATAAGAAAGTAATGAAGTTTATATTTATCCAATAATTTTCTGGAATTAAAGAAAAGAAAAAAACTCTTTTTTAAGCTCAGGATTTTTTTATCACTAGCAAAATTGAGGACTAAAACCCATTGTTGGTAGTAACCATTGAAACCATAATTTGTTGGTGAGTTGTCTAGGCCAGAAGTACAATGATTTCAAACCCTATATGCCCAGTTTCTGTCCAGAATAAATAAAGAATCTCCATGTTCTAGTTATCTGGAGTCTTTGGATTGCATTAGATGAAGAAAGGGCACATCATTTTTAATAGAAAGTTTTTTTTAAGACAAGGACCCACTCACCCAATTTAAGTACTGTAGTTTATTCAGCATAAAGGGTGGACATTTCAGTTATTCTGCATTCATTTTATATCCAGTTAGAACTAGGTAGCCTATTTAAAAGTATATGTTCAAAAAAACTACTTATATTTAACGGAGAAACTTAAAAATACCCTCAATTTGAAAGTCGTTTATTTCACTGCTGAAGGCTCCAAACTGTGGCATGACTTGATTAGATCACACAACTGAATGGAATTAGTTGATTATATTCAATATTCTTATTCTATGATATGACCTTTTGGGGTATTGTTGGACCAGCTCCATTATGTGTCTTGAAATGCCTGAGTCTATTATCATTTTCAGTCAAGAAAATAGTGGTTCTCTCTTTTATCCCAGCTCACTTTATCTAGTAGAAGAATTTGGAAAGAAATGAAATGACCTCTGCTTAATACGGTTGGGAACAACTTAAAGACCAAAGAACTGATGTGGGGACAGTCCATCTATAAGAGGACACTAATCGGGACCAAACCACAGTTGCCCAGAGGGTTGTTTAGATGAGATGTCATAGTCTAAATGATAGTACACCACCTTTGCATTTCTTTCTCTCCACTCCTATTCGTTTATTTGAGTGGGCATCTGTGATAAGTCTATTTTTGCTATGCCTTTTTAAATAAAGGATATCCTTTCTTCGAAGGAAGAAGAAGAGGAGGAGGAGGAGGAGGAAGAAAAAGAGGAAGAAAAAAAGATTAAAAAAAGAGTAGGTTGGGGATTACAGGAACCTGGGCATCAATTGTGGGTGTGATTAATGAGGGCCATACTGTTTTACCTGACAACAGTGACCCCAACTGGTTGAGTGGAAAATTGCTTAAGAAGACATGCTTGGCCTTCTCACAGATACTGCAGTCCTACAATCCTAAGTAAGGAATGAATAACACAGACAATCACTGTGCCTGAGAGTAGTGAGAGGTGATAGACAGGAAGTGTTTTTATCCTTCCTTTTCCCTCCTTCTTATCTCCTTCCCTTGCCAACTCTCACTCCTCCCTTCCCTTTTCTAACTTTCCTTTCTGCTCCTGTTCCACTTCTGTTCACTAAACCAATTGGCTATTTTGTGACACAGATTTGATTTACTGTAAACATTTAGTAAACCTTGTAATTTATTAAGCTCTCTTTAGTGCAATTGTCATTGCTGTAATATCCAAAAATGAATTAGGGAGGAAAAAAAATGAGACCCTCCAAATCCATTAATCTTATGACCTAATCCGATATTACAGTCTATGTCCCTTGAGTGCAATTGCATTATTTAAACATAATAGTGATTTGAATTTATAGATTTCCTAAAGCCATGAGTAGAATTGAAGACCTATCACACTTGTGTAGATCTTTCAGCATAAAAATTCATTTGAGACAGTACATTTCAATGCTCAATGGTTTTTCCTGAGTATGTTTAAACATGGGGTAACCATGTATCTCTTGCTTGTACGTCGGATTTTTTAAATGCTGAGTGCAAAATTAGGAACATATTTGATTTCCTTAAGTCTATTCAGCAGCACAAAACTATTATAAAAACATTTGTAAGGCTAACAGACTTTTCCCTCCATAATCCCAAAGAAACTGTTGTTCAAATGTGTATTGCCAGTAGATGCTGGCTAGGCCTCAGAGGGTTTATAATGAATGATCTACAGATTCTCCCTCCTGTTGGTGAACAGGAAATACTTCCCTTAATGAGGGTGTTTTCATGTTATAGTTGAAAGTCCTTCCTTCATTCACCGAATTCCTATTTCATTACAGTTCCGTGTAGCCATTGAACATTGTGTCTTTGTCTCTCTGGCATCTAAGCCCCCTTATATCTTAGGAGAATCCCCAATTAGATGTTATCTTGATGGGGTCAGTGTCTACTTCTCAATATGAAAATGCAAAAGGCTAGGTCCTCTCTTTTTCTGATCCTGATAACACTGCCTAACCCAGCCTGAGTTGATTGGATGCTCCTGCCAAGGATTTTAAATCTTGAATGAGTAAATAAAAGAAAGGATGACAGCATTTCCTTCACAGAAGTGGCAGTGATGTTGAAAATCCTGTGGTGGAAATATCCTGGCAGATTAATACTGCTAAAAATGTTTGTGTGCTTCTGGCTTTTTGGTTTTTCAGAGATTTTCTAAGCCTGATCCTTGAGTTTTCATCAATGCTGAGAGTCCTCAATATTTTTCTAATAAATTTTATTTTTGGTTGACAGAGTTAGATTTATTATTGGTGGTAAATAGAAATACTGGCCTCTATTTTTAACCTCCCCTTACATCCAAAACTTTCGCCTTGTGGGTTTGCAGTCCTTCACACAGTTGCAATGTGTTCTTCCTCGTACCTTGACTTTGGGCTTAGCCATAACTTGCTTTGTCTAATGGAATGTGAGTAGAAGTGGGAGTGTGTCAGTTTTTAGTTTAGACTTTAGAAGGCATTGCATTTCTGCCTGCCTTCTCATGCTTTTGCTGTTACCTCCCTGATACCTTCTGTTCCTTTATCCTGCACCCTAGAATGAGTACCTATTGAATTGCTCAACCTTCAGTGAGGATCAAAGTCCAGCTGGAACCACAACTTGAATCAGCACCACTTGCCAAGCCCAGTCTAGATTAGTTGGCTGTCAAAAGAATCAGTGACGTGTGAGTTCAGTTGAGTTTAGCAGAACCAAACCTCTCATGCTAACCTGTAGGTTCCTGAGACATATATGATTTTATTTTATGCTACTGACATTTCATGTGTATGTTTTGTAGCATTTCTGTGGCAATAGCTAACTGGTATGTATCTGTTATATGCAATTTAAATTACTTCAACAGATGTTGATAATAGAAGTGTGTGTGTGTGATCTTAGCTTTAGCTCACTGGGACTAAGTGCTACATAGCTTTAGCAATTATGTTTTCCTATTCTTTTTCCTGTTGATGATTGGAATGAGCATGCAACTTAGTTATTTCCACCAATGAGATGTGTGGCGAGGCTTTCTGTGTTTGTGTGTGTGTGTGTGCATGTGTGCATGTGTAGAAGGTTTTTTTTCTTTCCTAATAAGAGGGGATACATTGGAAGAGAATTTCTCTGTTCTGTTCTTTCAGTCTTCATGTCTGCAGCTGAGGCAGTTGTCCGTGTCCATTAGATAAATTAGTCTGAAGTTTCAGACAACACCTGAGTATAGCAGAGATGGAATGATCCTGAGTGCATTATGCCAATAAACCCCTCAATTACCTCTGAGCTTTGTGTTATATGAGAGAATACACTTTCCTTATTTTTAAGCTGCTTGGGTTGGGTTTTCTTTACTTTCTGCTGAAAGTACCCTAACAGGTAAGGGTGTAGCGTGTATGCATGTGGGAATGCAAGGAGGATTAAATACAGTAGAAGTCTGAGTGAAAGGAAGGAAATAGTTAAGGTCATCCCTCATGAAATGGAAGGGATATGGCAGCATACGTTAGGTGGTATGTAAGCTGAGATCACGTGGAAAGCAGCCCACATCTACCTGGATTTTCCTCTGTACCTCCTGCCATACATTTATTTGCCCTGCATGGGTTGTTAAAAACTAAACCGAGGCACAGTAAAATTTTAAAGAGTTTATTTGAGCAAATAGTGATTCATGAATCAAGCAGTAGCAGTTTCAAACCAGAAGTGGTTCAGGAGCTCCACTGAGGGAACACGAGTGGGAGACTTTTATAGGACAAACACAAAAGTAATCCAAAGAAAATATTTGATTGGTTGCAGTCATACAGTTGCCTTATTTGGTCTATCCCATTGGAAAATCCCTAGTTACATAAGTATAAGTTTGTTGGTTGCTTCTGATTTGTCAAGCTTAGATTCTGTTTTTCTTTGATTTAGGCATTTACAAGAAATACTTCAAGTTAAGTTTCACTTATGTTTGCAAAGCAAGCAAGGTTAAGATTCCTTATGAGGGCCTAACTGGCTTTGTCTGCTCAGGGAATCTTTAGGCTCAGTCTCCATTTTAATATGCTTTAATAGAATTACCAGCAAATGATAAGAAATGTACCACCATTGTTGACCCTTTTTGCAGAGTCCACATCTAGAACATCGTGACCCATATAAAACTTGCCCTGTCTCTCACTTTTGGAAAGAAGTAAATGTCTAGTAGGGCAGGATTTGGCTCCATATCTCATCTGAAATTGAATGACATATTCTTTAAACACCATGACTTTGATAATAGACTCAATCCTGTTGTCCAGCCCGTATCCCAGGCCAGTTAAGTCAGAATATCTGGGGATAGAAACCAAGCATGAATATTTTTAAAGCTTCCCAAATTAACTTAGAACAACAACGGGCCTTTATGATTCCATGGATCAGAAATTTGGGAGAAGCTTAGCAGGTGTTCTTAGTGGGTGGTTACAGCTGAGGGTGTTTCTTGTGGTTACAGTCAAGGTTGTTTTTTTTTTTTCTTTTTTTTTGAGACGGACTCTCGCTCTGTTGCCCAGGCTGGAGTGCAGTGGCATGATCTTGGCTCACTGCAAGCTCTGCCTCCCAGGTTCATGCCATTCTTTCCTGCCTCAGCCTCCCAAGTAGCTGGGACTACAGGCGCCCGCCACCATGCCAGGCTAATTTTTTTGTATTTTTACTGGAAATGGAGTTTCACCATGTTAGCCAAGATGGTCTCGATATCTTGACCTCATGATCCACCCGCCTAGGCCTGCTGAAGTGTTGAGATTGCAGGCGTGAGCTACTGCGCCCCCGGCAACAGTCAAGGTATTGATAAGGTGTTGGTCAAGGCTGCAGTCATCTTAAGGCTTGAATGGGGCTGGGGATTTGCTTGCAATATAGCTCACTCACATGGCTCTTGATAGGTAATCTTAGTTAGTTTCTCACTGACTATAAGAAGGAAGCATCAACTTCTTGCTAAGTGTTTTTTGTCTCTCTCTAGCGCTGCTTGATGGTTCTAGAAACATGGCAGCTGGCTTCCCCTGAGTAATTCAAGAAAGCAAGGTAGATGCTCTGATGTCTTTCATGATGTAGCCTCTGAAGTTACATGCCAATATTTCCACAATATCTTATTTGTTATACAGGTCAGCCCTATTCAATGTGAGAGGGGACTACAAAAGTCTTAATGCTAAGAGTTTGAGATCATTGGGACTGTCTTGGCTGCTGCAGTGGGATACATATGAATAAATGATTTGTTCTGATTTCAAAAGTGGATGCTTGGCAGGCTGAATAATGAAATCCCAGGCTCGTGGCTTCCTTGAGGAGCTTCCATTAGAATCAAGCTACTCTGTAGAGCAGCCTTATCAATTTCTGAAATACCAGGTTCCTGGGAAGAGCCTTTGGTCTATCTTAAAAAACATCATTCAAAGGCACAATGCCCTTTAGTGAAATCCAAGTCTGCCTCAAACTAATTTCATTCAGATTCGTATCAGCTGGGATTAGCAGCTGATGCTTAGCAAGCAAATAAACTAGGTGTCAGCTCTATTAGTACTGGTTCTTCTGAAAGTGAGAGGACTTATTATAACTACCAATTGTATATAGCTATAAAAGAGCTCTCTAACATTAAGAAGTATACTGTATCATATAAAAATTGGCCATCCTGGCTAACATGGCGAAACCCCGTCTCTACTAAAAACACACAAAAAAAATTAGCCGGGCGAGGTGGCGGCGCCTGTGGTCCCAGCTACTCGGGAGGCTGAGGCAGGAGAATAGCGGGAACCCGAGAGGCGGAGCTTGCAGTGAGCTGAGATCTGGCCACTGCACTCCAGCCTGGGCGACAGAGCGAGACTCCGTCTCAAAAAAAAAAAAATTGGGTCTTCCTTCTCGACTTTTGCCAGCTTTTTGAGTATGGAAAAATAATGGTTTTCAATGCAGTCCTGCAGTCCTTAGTCCTCTCTCTTCTCCGTAACTGTCACTCCTGGAGTTGTTTACTCCATCCAAACCAAATATTATCTATACACTGATATTGCTAATTTTGTATTTTTAGTCCAAATCCTATGCCAAGTGCTGGACTTGCACGGCCAACTTCCTATTCAACATCTATCCCCTCGTGAATGACTACTGGGAATCTCAAATTTTATTCAAAACCAAATTCTTTTTTTTTTTTTTTTTTTTTTTTTGAGACGGAGTCTCGCTCTGTCGCCCAGGCTGGAGTGCAGTGGCCGGATCTCAGCTCACTGCAAGCTCCGCCTCCCGGGTTCACGCCATTCTCCGGCCTCAGCCTCCCGAGTAGCTGGGACTACAGGCGCCCGCCACCTCGCCCGGCTAGTTTTTTTTTTTTTGTATTTCTTAATAGAGACGGGGTTTCACCCTGTTAGCCAGGATGGTCTCGATCTCCTGACCTCGTGATCCGCCCATCTCGGCCTCCCAAAGTGCTGGGATTACAGGCTTGAGCCACCGCGCCCGGCCATCAAAAACAAATTCTTAATTATTTCTCTATACTTGTTTCTCTATTTTCTTTCTTAGTATCTGGAAATTCCCTTTTTTCCAGTTGATCAGGCAAAAATTTTGGAGTACCCTTGCACCTCTTTTTCTCTCATTCTTCACATGCAATCATCCATCCACAACATTTTAAAGAGTTCTCCCTGCAAAGTCTCTCTCAAGTCAAATTATTTTTCACTACGTCTACCACTACTATGCTGGTCCAAAGTATCCTCATCTTTTGCCTAGAAGTGCAGTAGTATCTTAATGTATCCCTTTGCTCTAACTCTGTCTTTAAAACTAATTTTCCATATAGCATTTAAAAATGGAAGACAGATGACAGGTTATTTTTTTTTTAATCTTCTGATGGCTTTGTATTTCTACAACTGTTATTTTGGCCTGTGATGCTTAACATGATCTGTTCCCCATTCCTCTTCCACTGTCATTACCTCTCTTCCCTTCTCTCTTACTTTCTCCCGTATCCACTCCACTTCACTCCACTCCACTTAACTCTCACACTGGCCTCCTTGCTATTGTTTGCATACTAAGCGTACTCATTCACCCTTAGGGACTTTGTGTTTCCTGTCCTCACTGTCTAGAACTTCCTCACTGCCCCCTATATCTGCTTGGTTTGCTTTCTTCTTTCTTTTATATCTCAGCTTAAATATCTTTCTAATAAAGAGGAATTTTCTTCCCTCCACATATAAAGAGTATTTTATTCAACCTCATGAATTCCCCTTACTCTATTATTTTTCCTTCAAAATATTCATTGTTACTTGATGTCCATTTACTCATTTTATTGTGACAACCGTAATAGACTGAAAAGATTCATCATGACAGCACCATTGGCAGTTTTGGTCTTTGCCATATCGACAAATATTAGAACCATTCATGGAAGATAGTAGGTACTCAATAAATGTGGTTTGAATGGAATTAGATTACATTATTCATGACATTTCCTAAAATTTCATGTTCATATATCAAGACTATCCTCTGGATGGCAAAACCAAAGTAAAATACCACTGTGCCAAATATTTAAGGAGCAAAGTTACAGAATAAAAGGGGATCTTTAATATGTTCACTATTTCTTAAATTATCAACTTGAATTGAATATATCTAGGATTGATAAGCAAAATTATGAATTTAAATGATCATAAGATGTAACAGTATGTTTAATTTAAAAGACATTGTAGAAAGTAGACTTGTAAAAATCTTAAAAAAATAGACTTTTTTCTAAAAAACAAAACAAAAAAAATACCAGCACAGTGATAATTCAGGAAGTTTTATTTAATAGCAACTGATGTCTCTATGATATATTACAAAATACAATTAATTTTTTATACAATATTATACTGAAACATATTTTGCTTTCATGTTCTTGGAAGAAAATCCACTAGCCTAGGGCTACCAACCTGGCAGGACAAGTCAGTTACCAGACAGAGTAATCCAACACACCAAGCAAGTTCTATGCATAAATGGCATGATGATACAAATGGTGGTTGTGTAAAGTTAATTTGTTAATGGAATTAAGGGGGTAGTAGAATCACCCTAAGAGTGGTAGTGCTAGGGAACCAGAATAAAATAAAAGAAAGGAACAAGAAAAAGAGGGAGATTTCCTCTTCCACTCTCATTACCTCTCTGCCCTTATCTCTTACTGTCTCCCGTATCCACTCCACCTCTCTCCACTCCGCTTCACTCTCACACTGGCCTCCTTGCTATTCTTTGCACACCAAGCGTACTCATTCACCCTTCAGGGACTTTGTATTGCCTGTCCCCACTGGGGATATAAATATATAAATTTATATATTAATAAATAAATTTAAATGTGCTTTTTTGAGGACTTCTTGGGCTGTTACATATCTATTTTTTTGGTCAGAATAATGAAATATTGTTAGCAATTCTTTGTTTTGTCCAACCTACCAGTTCATAAAGCTGTGAGAATTGGTTCTTAGATTAAGAGATGGTAGAGTTTATGCCCCTCTTATGTTATTGAACTTAATTATGCTGCTGTCAACTTTTCAGTTACTGGTTTTTACCTCAACCATAATATAGGTCATGTCTACACAGATAAACAAGTTTGAGAGATCAATCAACACAGCAATTAAGTAAAATAATTTAAAGCTGGAACTAGTTTGGAATTTTGGCCTGATATATCCAGCAATTCAAAAGAAAGTTAACTGGTTTGTTTATGTGGATATAATCATAGCAGCAGGCCCTACTTTTTCTGCATAATCCTGTGCTACTAGTGACTTCAATAAGTAAGATAAATGGGGATAAAGAAGAATGAACAATGAAGAGCTTTAAAACTGATTTTAAGAATCAGGGATCTTGGGAAGATGGTGGATAGGAGGCAGGACCAGTTTGCAGCTCCAGCTCGGACAGACATGTAAAGACTCACATTTGAACTTTTGCTACAGAACTACTGCAGGAATATACTAGGAAAGCTGAGAGAATCCACAGACCCTCTGAAGGAAGCGGATTGCTTCTGCAGGACCCAAGAAACAGCCCAAATACTGTGAGTGCCCAAGCTGTGACAGTGGGAAAGGAGGATTGTCTGCCTCCAAACATACCCTCACTGGGGAACCTGGAAGTATAGATCATGGAAAATAGATTTGACCTTACCTGGATTGGAGTCCGTTTAGACAGCTGAGAGAATTACAGGGGTGGAAGAAGCAGCGGGAAAAGCCCTGTGGTCTCTCTGGGTCCCCAGGGAAGCCATTTCTGACTTCTCTTACAGGGGTCCTTGAGGAGGGCTGCCAGAGTAACTGGGAAAAGACCACAGGGAGAAGGAAACCTCCAGCTAAACTTTGTAACAATTCCAACCAAAGGCGAAGTCTCCTGGCCAGAATTCTGGAGAGGGTGTGAATTCAATGCAGACTCAACAGGGTGGGAGGCGTGAAAGCCCTGCTTGCTCTCTCAGATGGAAAGCTGGTAGCCTGGGGCTAGTTGTCAGTCATACTCCCCGACTAATTTGGAAACAAACTCAGGGGGAGCACAGTGGGAGTGAGACCATCCTTTCGGGATGCATAGAGCTGAGTGAGGGCTGTAACTGCTGGCTTTCCCCCACTTCCCTGACAAACTGCATGACACAGCAGAGATAGCCATAATCTTCCTGGGAACATAACTCCTTTGACCTGGAAACCACACCCCCATTCCCCACAGCAGCCATGGCCCCACCCCTTGGGCGGGACTTAAGGAGAGCCTGAGCTCAGACAAGCCTAACCCTGCCCCTACTTGATGGTTCTTCTGTATCCACTCTGGTGGCTGAAGACAAAGAGCATATTCTCTTGGGAGTTCGAGGGCCCTGCCCACTGCCTGATTCTCCATATACTACCATAGCTGATGCTCTCTTGAAAGCACCACCTCCCGGCAGGAGGTCAATCAGCACAAAAATAGTGCATTAAGGACCAAAACGAAGGACCTCACAGAGTCCATTTCACTCCTTTTCCACCTCCAGTGGAACAGTTGCTGGTATCCATGGCTGAGAGACCTGAAGATGGTTCACATCACAGGGCTCTGTGCAGACAACTCCCAGTACCAGCCCAGAGCCTGGTAGCCCTGCTGGGTGGCTAGATCCAGAAGAGAAATAACAATTACTACAGTTCAGCTCTCAGGAAACCATATCCCTAGGAAAAGGGGGAGAGTACTACATCAAGGGAGCACCCCATGAGACAAAAGAATGTGAACAGCAGGCTTAAGCCCCAGATCTTCCCTCAGACAGCTTACCCAAATGAGAAGGAACCAGAAAAGCAATTCTGGTAACAACAAAACAAGGCTCTTTAGCAACCCCCCACCACCAAAATCATACTAGCTCACCAGCAATGGATCCGAACCAAGAAGAAATCCCTGATTTAACCTGAAAAAGAATTCAGAAGGTCAATTATTAAGCTAATCGAGGAGGTACCAGAGAAAGGAGAAGTACAACTTAAGGAAATAAAAAAAAAAATGATAGAAGATACGAGGGTAGAAATCTACAGTGAAATAGATAGCATAAATAAAAAACAATCACAACTTCAAGAAATAAAGGACACACTTAGAGAAATGCAAAACGTTCTGGGAAGTTTCAGCAATAGAATCGAAAAAGCAGAAGAAAGAACTTCAGCGCTCAAAGACAAAGTTTTTGATTTAACCCAATCCAACAAAGACGGAGAAAAAAGAACAAAGCCCCCCAGAAGTTTGGGATTGTGTTAAACAACCAAACCTAAGAATAATTGGCATTCTTGAGGAAGAAGAGAAATCTAAAAGTTGGGGAAACATGTTTGAGACTTAATTAAACTAAAGAGCTTTTGCATGACAAAAGGAACAGTCAGTAGAGTAAACAGACAACCTGAAGAATGTGAGAAAATCTTCACAATCTATACATCCAACAAAGGACTAATATCCAGAATCTACAAGGAACTCAAACAAATTAGCAAGAAAAAACAAACAATCCCATTAAAAAGTGGGCTAAGGACATGAATAGAAAATTCTCAAAGGAAGAGATACAATGGCCAACAAACATATGGAAAAATGCTCAACATCACTAACAATCAGGAAAATGCATATCAAATCCACAATGTGATACCACTTTACTCCTGCAAGAATGGCCATAATAAAAAAATAAAAAAATAATAGATGTTGGCTTAGGTGTGGTAAACAGGGAACACTTCTACACTGCTAGTGGGAATGTAAACTAGTACAACCACTATGGAAAACAGTATGAAGATTCCTTGAAGAACTAAAAGTAGAACTACCATTTGACCCAGAAATCCACTACTGGGTATCTACCCAGAGGAAAATAAGTCATTATACAAAAAACATACTTGCACACACATGTTCATAACAGCACACTTTGCAACTGCAACAATGTGGAACCTACCCAAATGCCCATCAATCAGTGAGTGGATAAAGATACTGTGGTATGTATATATGATGGAATACTACTCAGTCATAAAAAGGAATGAATTAATGGCATTCACAGCAACCTGGTTTATATTGGAGACTATTAATCTAAGTGAAGTAACTCAGGAATGGAAAACCAAACATCGTATGGTCTCACTTATAAGTGGGAGCTAAGCTATGAGGATGCAAAGGCATAAGAATGACACAATGGACTTTGGGGACTCAGGGAAAGGGTGGGAGCGGAGTGAGGCATAAAAGACTACAAGTAGGGTGCAATGTATACTGCTTGATGACGGTTGCACCTAAATCTCACAAATCACCACTAAAGAACTTATTCATGTAACCAACCACCACCTATTCCCCAATAACCTATGGAAATAAAATATTGAAAAAAGAACTTACTCATGTAGCCAAATACCACCTGTTCTCCAAAAACCTACGGAAATTAAAAAAAAAAAAAAACTGACTTAAAATAATTTTGGCAGACTGTAATGTGAGTATGAACAACTTTTATTTTATCATGATACTTCAGACACTCTGTTTTGTTCTTTAATTGTTGTAATAGAGAAGATGCACCTAGTAGGCCATCTGTTTTCACTCTTTTTTTAAAAAATATTTTTATTGGAAAAGATACTAACCTGAAATATGTGCATGAATTTTTTCCTTTTTCTTTTATTATTTCCGTTTTGTTTCACTACATTGGCATTGTTCTAAGCACTGAGGTTTTCTTTCTTGTTCTCTCTCTTTTGCTTTAAAAAGTTGTAGAGGGTGGGGGTGGTGGCTCATGCCTGTGATCCCAACACTTTGAGAAGATGAAGCAGGAAGATCACTTGAGTCCAGCACTTTGGGACCAACCTGGGTAACACAGTGAACCTCATCTCTATGAAAAATCAAAAAATTAGCTGGGTGTGGTGTCACACACTTTTAGTCCCAGCTACTCAGGAGGCTGGGGTGGGAGGATTGCTTGAGCCTGGGAGGTTGAGGCTACAGTGAGCTGTGATTGCATCACTGCATTCCAGCCTAGGAGATAGAATGAGAGCCTGTGTCAAAAAAATATTTTAAAAATGTAGAAATGAATTAATCTATGAGCATATAAAGGATGTGTGAACATTTAAATGGAAAAATATATAAAAGTTCAGCCTTAATTGTGTTTTAAACCAATATTACTAAAATGTACTTACGTATACTTAAGTCTGAAAGATTAGCAAGCTGATAGAGATATTTTAAAATTAATGATTTTAGCATTACAGATTTCTGTTTTTTCAAATCAAGATGTGAATACAAAATAAAGAAAAATGATGAGTGATATTGGATTCCCATCAAATATGCTCATATTCAGACTTAAAGTTGTATGAAATGCAAATTTCATACCAATTAAAATGATCATATTCAGAAAACAACATATCCTGAGATTATACACTTCATATTTTAATACTTGTGCATGCAATATATTTGGAGTATATAAACATGACATTGTCAAGTTTTTGTGCATAGAAAGAAATAATCCATTATCTAACATGACAAATAGCCAATAACCATTCCTCTGTCTTCCCCTAGTAAAAGCAATATTCATTCCTTTGACTTGGTAATCATCATTCAATGATTTACCATTTCTTTGTGCTTTTTGAGGCCCATAGCAAATTGCAAACCTCATATTTTCAGGAGAAACAGTTGGAATACATTTTGAGGAGCAGGCTGATATGCCACGCAACAAATGAGAAAACTACATCAGGGTTTATAAAGGGCCTGTCTTCAGTGTTGAAATGGTTTTTCCTTCATTCTTATGGGAGCCCCATTCTAATCTTCAAGCTGGAACCGTTCAGCTTGTTTTCTCTTGGTATTTGAATGGAAAAGTAGAGGGAGCCAGGCTTTAAATTAAATAGCAGAGCACTCTTGGGATGGGGGCCTAAGTGCTATTCATAGGGAGTTGCTTTTATTCTCTGCTTTGCCCCTTCTTGGATGAGTTAGACTGGGGTGTGTACCTCAGTTCTCCATTCTATAAACAGAATGCAATCACTCATTTACAGAGCCTTGTTAATGCCTATGCACACTTCCAAGAAAGTATTGAAATCATCACCCAAAACTTTTCAGTATGATCCTTTTCCCTAAATCGGTGTTGATGGTCCGGCTTCTTATAAGTACCCCTCTATTTTGAAAATGAACAATGTTTGAAAGATTATTATTGTGGAAAGAATTGGCACCAAAAATCAAGTGCCAGTCTTTCTTATTCCAAAAACATTGGAACTTCTTGACAAACTGGGTCCATGAGTGAAAGTAACCTCCAGGAAAGGGAGTTTGAAACTGGCAGGAATATTTAACTAGCACACCCAATAAGTCAGAAATTATAATAACCCTGGCTGAATTTCCTTACAAATGAAAAGTCCTGCAATTTTTG
Organism: Theropithecus gelada; assembly: GCF_003255815.1. Classification (NCBI taxonomy): domain Eukaryota; kingdom Metazoa; phylum Chordata; class Mammalia; order Primates; family Cercopithecidae; genus Theropithecus; species Theropithecus gelada. The sequence goes on from NC_037673.1 coordinate 116,260,256, forward strand.
CCATGAATTAAGGGTAAATAGATTCAAAAGTCATTTATAAAAATTCATATCTACCCCCAACACATCTTTGTCAGGACTGTAGGCTGAGCCTTGGATAACAGTAACTTATGATAACTGAATTGAATTGCTCTTGAGGCAGTTAGAAGTTAGAAAATTGGTCACTAGCCAGGTTGTATTAGGCAAAAATCATGTAATCATTATGAACCTTATTTCTTCATCTTTAAGGTGGGATATGTTCTCTCATAAAATTACAATATTAAATAATTTTAATGTAACATATGTTTAGTACTGTTAGTGGCCTCTAGTAAGAATTAAAAATCAGTATTATGTTGTTATGATGGTTAATATATCTATCACCCTAAACATTAAGTGAATGAGTTAATATGAACCATTAGACACACTTGTAAATTTCGGGATATTTTATTTCTTTTCTTACCTTTTTTTTTTTTTTTGAGATGGAGTTTCACTCTTGAGTGCAATGGCTTAATCTCAGCTCACCACAACCACTGCCTCCTGCGTTCAAGCGATTCTCCTGCCTCGGTCTCCCAAGTAGCTGGAATCACAGGCATGCACTACCATACCCAGCTAATTTTTGTATTTTTATTAGAGATGGGGTTTCACCATGTTGGCCAGGCTGGTCTGGAACTCCTGACCTCAGGTGATCTGCCTTCCTTGGCCTCCCAAAGTGCTGGGATTACAGGTGGGAGCTACTATGCCTGGCCCAGATATTTTATTTCCAAAAATGTTTCCTTACTTTTACTTTTCTTGGCTCAATTGCCTTCTTTTGCCACTTTCCTTAAAAGGTATGACTACTTAATTTTTTCTGGTTCTTTCGCTTAGTGAATTGCTTAGTGAATTATGCCAATTATTGCTCACTAGGACAAAAGTGAAAATGCTTATCTGTGCTATGCTGTGATCAACTCCATTTTCACAAAGTGATGATGAACAGACTGATGAACTCTTCCTAATCTGGTAAGGCCACTGATGGTTGTAAGAGGGGAGATGTCAGTGGTTCTCAACTCTGCTGCTTGTGAAAATCACCTGCCTGGGCTCCATAACTGAAGATTCTGATTTAATGGATCAGGTTGGGGCCTGTCCTGGGTGGGTGCTAAAAGCTCTCCAAGTGCGTTTAACATGCAACCAAGATTGAAACTCACTGGGTTGTCTGTATGGAAGCTTTGGTTTTGCAGAGTTGCTCTTAACAAGGTCTAAATTGTTGTGAATCTATCCATGTTTTCATCAAGGGTAGTAACTAGCACTTGGGAGTTAACCTCATTTGTTTTTTAGGTTGCTTTAGTTTAGTTCAAGTCATGCACTGAAGATTTCAAGTTCAACTGTAACTTTTAAGGAGATTTTATTCTCCCTTTACTGTCTATGTTATGGCTCATACGTGAAAGGCTCCTACTTCAAATGTGAGAGTTAATTGGACTCATTTGCAATTATTGAGTGCATTGCCCAGATTTAGACAAGCAGTATAAGTGAACCCCGGTTAGTGTGGGCATGAGTTTGGCATCCTTTTTTTCTGTCTTTCTCATGCTACTGAAATTTTTTAGAAGTACCTGCTATTGTATTTTTACTCTTTAGTTAGTGATATTTATATCAAGCACAGGTAATATCACATTTAGTAACTGATAAATCCACAGATGAAGAGAACATGTGAGCTTCCCTTAAGGGAGGCTACTAGGTGCAGCCCACGTTACACCTTTATGACTGTCCTATATTGGTCCATCTGCCTCCACGTCTTGTTCCTACTGCCAGGGCTCTTCGTTCCACTCTGGAACTTTGAGAAGGGCCCTTCCTCAAGGACAAACTTGAATGCTTCCTCCTCCATAAACCTTTTCCACTTCTGACTATCCCTGTCTCTGTGATCCCATCTTCCTTTTCGTTCCTGTTTTCACCCACCCCATGATCCAGTTACACAAGGCTGCTGTTTATACTTTTTTACGTCTGCATCTTGTCTTTATAACTAGCTTTAAACTATTTCAGGTTTAGGGAAATCCTATTGGCTTTACGAATAAGGTCCTGTATTACTCGATAAATGTGTGATGGTGGTGGTGAAGATAAAATCACTTTTGAGAAAAAGAATAGACATGGTCTGGATATATTAGGGAAGACGACAGAGAACGTAGAACTTGAACAGACATAGAGGATTTGGTAGAATTTAGGTTGTTGGAGGAGAGATCCTTCTATAAAGTGCTATTTTTGGTCAGGCGTGGATATTCTGTGTATGTGTGTGTGTGGCCTGTGTGTGTTTACAAACATACACATAATATGTACCTGTAGTACCAACTGAATTCCTAGATCATCTTACTTCTTAATACATGACTTCAGAATCTTCCCTGATATATACCAATTTTACATATCTGATATATACCAGTGTTTCAATTTCTAGTCTCCAAGTGAGGGCAAAACATATGTCTTTGAAACTTACTTCTAAATGCCAAGTAAAGGAATGCACACATTATTCTGATTCATATACACCCTTAACTGGAGTGAACTCTAAAGGTTGTTCCTTATCGTTTTTCAATAACATGATTGGGGAAGAAGGAATACTAATGTTATCTTATAACCTTAGCACTTGCTATTTAAAAATTTGTAGCCAAATGTCCTCCCATATGCATTTTGAACTAGGAATATTGTATTGGAATAGAGAGTCAGTGATCTTATTCCCTTAAAAAGTCTGTTTGGTGTTGCATGTGAAATTAAAAGCTTTTAAAGTTAACTGTGTAACAGAGATGCAACTGGAACTCTTGTCAGCAGTCCTAGCTCTGACAGCTACCTTAACTGCATAATTGGAACATGGTGATTTAAGAGGAGGGATAGTAAAATTAGCCATTAACCTATTTTAATTATTATGGCATTGATATCAAGTCAATGCCACACAAAATCATCATCTTTTGTTCATTGGGTTTGGAGGACTAGATTTTTCTGTCCAGCAAGACATTTATTTATTCCAAATTTAAAGCTTAATTTTAGGTTGAGGACCTTCATGTAGACCCAATTTTTTTTTCTCCTGAGGACTACTCAGCTTTCTTACAACATACATGACCTTGCATCCAGCCTTCTTCCTAAATTTCCCTGTGATTTTGTATTCAGCATTAGCTGACTCCCACAGTAAATTCAGTGCGCCCAATTACTTTTCATAATGAAGCTCATGTAAATCGGAGTAGAGCAGAGGTTTTATTAATGAGACTGATCTATTATTAAGGTTGCTTCGATTATCTTTTCTGAATACTGAGATAAAAGTCAGAAATAATATAAGTTCTCTTGTCAACAGGCTTGATGAAGAAAATGAAGCTTGGAAAATTTATATTTCTCATTTTTTTTTTTTTTTTTTTTGCTTTTAGCAAGGCAGAGTAATTTATTTCAAGTCCTATTCTAGTACTGTATAATTTCTGCTAGAAAAATTCAGATCTTCTAAAGGTATATCAGTCATACATATTGAAAATTTTATTTATGTGCAATATGGAGCTGAATGGTGGTATCCTTTGGAATCCATGTATAGCAGGTTTTCTTGACTACTCATGTTTTCATATCTTATTTTCTGTTTTATCTTCTTAATCTTCTTATCTATTTTATGAATATACTTATGATTATCATGAATGTATCTGGATTTTTAGTGTACAAAACATGGTCAATGTGTCAGTACTCAGCTCACCTTTTTTTTTTTAACTTAAATAGTAGGATTATTAATGGTTAATACTTCCTGTGGTTTCACAGGAAAAAGAATAAACAGCAAGGTAATACCGTTTCAGAGTGAGGTGGGGCCCTTCTAAATGCTCCTCAACCTGTGCCAGCTACTTGCTCTGTCTACTTTATAATCACCATTGTTTTGAGCAGGTATCTCAAAACCTTCATCAGTGATCTTATTAATTTATGTGCTTCCTGTGAATTATTTCCATGTTTTCTTGTATTTCTGACTATAATAATTTTAAGCAGAAAGAATTAAGACACATTCAGAGATGAATCAGGCAATCCATGTTAAATAAATGACATTGCACAGAGCACTGGTATGTAGAGAGAAGTAGAGGATAATTAGAATAAAGCTCAGATGGGTTTCCTGAGTTTGTGAATGAAGGTTATATATTGGATCATGCAAAGAGACATGATTTTGTCAGCTTCAGATGGGGAGGAGGCCAGGTTAGCACTGGCCTTAGATCGGAGAGGAAGGCGATTGAAGAGTGTGGAGTGCTCTGTGGCATACCAGATACCAATATTTCTATTTGCAAGTGACAGAAAATCAATTCAAACTGACTTAATTAAAAAGAAAATCTGCTGACTTACAAATTGGCTTAATTAAAACAAATTATGGACTTACATAATTGAAATCCAGAGAAGGCATCTCTAAAGGCAAACGTATAATTGTATCAGAAATGTCTCTTTCTTCACCTCTTGATTGTGCTTTCCTGTGTTGGTTTCATCCTCAGCTGAGCTCTCCTCAGAAGCTTCTGAGCTTTATTCGCCTTGTTTACCAACCCTAATGGAAAAAGAGCAGCTTTTCTACCAATTTGCACTAGTTTCTGGACTAATATTTGTAAGTTCAACTTGATTCATTAGTCCTTTGTGAGCTAAACACTATAGTCAGAGGATGCAATGATCTGACTGCTCAGGCTGGAGTCGTGTGCCCATTTTTGACCTTAGAATGGAATTGGCCCCACCCATCCAGACCACAAGGACTGAGGGAGTGGGGAAGGGAAGCTCTTCAAGAGAAACTTGGGAACTGATAACAGATGAATGGGCAATAGAGGAAATAGGCCAATAAGCTGAAAAGCAATTAAGAGGGCTGATGGCATATGGTTACAAATAATATCAGGATGGAGAATGGTCTTTAAGGGAGTAAGGGCTTCAGGGAAAATATAAACCAGGCATTGGGTCCTTTATAGGAGAATCTCAGGAAAAAATTATTCAGGAAATTATAATGCTAATACCCGGTTGATGGTTATTAAGATAATGAATAGCTAAATCAAAGAACATATTTTCATGCAGATGTCTTAAATAATTAGAAAAATATGAGGAGGATTGATCAAACTAAAGGATTTTCAAAGTTTTTGGGGAGAAACTTTTAGGTCCAAATTATTTGTTCTTAGCAAGAGTGGGTGTATTTGTGAAAACAGAGAACATCCTTACAAGACAACGTTTGTTTCTCAGTCTCTACTTATTTATGTGCCAATCAATACAATTGTAATGCAGGCACAAGTGGCTTCATTTTGCCGGTAAAATACTGCATGTTTGTCCAGAGTAACTTAATTTGTCATGGAGAGAAAAAATGTATTGTTACCAAGTCCCATGAACTTGAACTATTGACAAAAACTTGTCACTCTTGAACTATAGACAAAACTCTGGTCACAAGGGATTGACTTGGTTAACATTTCAAAATTAAATATTGTTTGTGAATTTATTCTTGTTTTCTTTAATTTCTTTAATTATTTTCTAAATAGTAAAAAAGGAATTTTATACCAAGGTGTAGAAAGACAAATGAGATACAGCTTTGGATTTTTAATAATTTTTGTTTCTAAGAAATAAGTTTGCCAGACAATTTGACATGCATGCCAGGAAACTCAGTGCAACAGAATCCAATTCAGAAATTATTTATTAAAGATAGGCGCTGCAGAGTATAAAACAAATAGAGCCTTTCCTGCTTTCAAGCGATTTTCAATCTAACACAGAAAAAAATGCTGTATAGCCAACTACACATGATTCTAATGTATCATAAGTTCTGTAAGAGCAGTATAAGTCAAATATTATAGAGGTTCAGAGGGGGAGGAGATCATTTGGTTGGGGGAAGAAAAGAGAGGAAGGACTGTGAAGGAAGTGACACTGACACGTATGCCTTACAATTTTTTTTTAACAGATCTAATTACTTAGCAAAATATTATTCTATTAGAATAAATAATAGAGAGGCAAATCCTAGATTATATTCCAAGAATATGATGAAGACCATGAAGAGAAGAGGTGGGAACTGAGGCTGGAGAGGAAGACTGAAGCCACATGAGAAGATATACAACGATTCACATCTGGATTCTAGAAGATCTAGTGACAGATTTAGTGTAAGGGTTGTGGGAGAAGGTAGTAAAAAATGCCTGAGGTGTTGAATGTGGAGGAATGGGAGACAGCTGATTCCAGTTTTAGAAATAAGAAAGTCAATGGGAGTTGTCAATTACTGTGAGAGGGTGAAGATATAATAGGTTTGGGATAAATTAATTTTAAGTGCTCAGGAAATTACCAAATAACGTTTAGGGTAGAGAAAACATTTAACTGCAATATTCTGCCTGGAGGTAATGGTTGAGGCCTTGAGAAGAATGGATGAAATTAAAGAATGAGAGAAAGTTTGAGGATAGGGACTGGGAGACTTGGAGAGAAGAAGAATAAGAGGGTAGTCTGTAGATGGAGTTCAGTTTTCCCTATAATTTGTCTCTGACCTTGTTACCAGTTCCTTCTACATGTGTCTTCTCTCAGAATTTACTATTGTTCTCTCCCATACCAATGTTGGCTTCAGTTTGTCTTAGAAGAGGTTTGCTATTTAATCAGATCTTGGGTAAGAAGAATCAGGTTCTTATCTTGGCACTCAGATTCCTGGTGACTTGATTTATTTTTTGGCTTGTGTTTCAGAACTTTTATCCACTGTGACCTCAGATACATACCTTCTTAACCTGTAATTCGAGGTATCAGTCAGGTATTCATCAGAAAACGGATGAAAAATTCAAAAGGGTAAGTGAAAAAAAAAAAAAAAAGAAAAAGTTTAATAAAGGGTCAATGTTCAATGGTGATGGTAGGGTTAAAGAAACTGACAAAGAAGGGTGAAGCAGGAAGCTATTGTTCCTCTTGAACTTAAAGGGACAAAGGAAGTGATAGTTAGTGGAAGATGGGGAGAATTGTAGCTGCAAGAGAAGATCCAGAGTGACAAATTACCCTTGAGAGAAAAATACAGCCACTACCACACTTCTACTCAGCAGGGAGGGATGCAGCAGTAAATTCCCTGACCTCTCCCTTTTCCCACCCTCCATCTCCTACCAGTACCAACGAGGAAGCCAGAGGGTAAGGGAATCCAGGTGGTATCTTTAGTAGAGGTCAGCTTGCTGAGGAAAAAAGCAGAGAGACATGTTATGTTACACCTGCCTATACTACTTAGACACTAGCTTCTTGCTTTTTATGATTTCTAATAGATAAAAATGCATGTTTCAAAGGCACTGAGGACATGTCAAAACTTCTTCTTTTTCCATTCTTTTTTGCTTTTTCTCCTACATCTTAAACTGTGGAGTATTAAAGAATTTGAAGAAAAATAAAAGCAGAAGGCAAAAAAGACAGGAAGACGTGTAGAATGGGAGACTTCTTTTTATGTCTCTGCACAAAAAAATGGAGAGGAGATTTTATTGGAGAGAGTTGCTGGAGTTCTGTGTTTCTGCTCCCCTGTAGCTGAGTGAACAGACAAGTTGAGCAAACCATTCATAGGGTGTGGGTGAGCTACGGAAGTCCCTGAAGTCCTGGCACAGCCAAGGGATCCACAGAGAGTACAGGAAGATGACTCCTGGGAGAACCTAACATGGCCCCATTGATTTGGGAAGCCAGGGAGTTCTTAAGGCGAGTCTCAGAGCTACCCAGTAAAGTGAGTGCAGAGAGTTTCAGTGGATACACGTTGTTTTCTGCTAATATCTCTTTTTCTCATCTATGTATCATCTATCTTCTATCTGTCTATCTATCTATCTATCTATCTATCTATCTATCTATCTATCTATCTATCTACCTACCCACCTACCTAATCTCTCTGTCTTTACATTTGTTGACACCATTGATCATCAGTAGTGGGAGACTCTGGCACTAATATCCATAAGTATACTTGATTTAGTTCTGGGACATACTTTTGTAAAGGCAGAATATAATGCAGAAAATGTAAGGGAAAATTCTGATAGCCCTGGATATACAAAAACTTAAAATTCTGCCAGACAGTATTAATAATGAATTTGAAAAAAATTGCAGCAATTAATCCAAAGGGTTAACATCTAATAAATCTCCCTTCAAATGTTCAAAAGAGAGGCAAAGTTGATTCATAAAAGAAGAAATATAAAAAGCCAATAAATATGTGCAAATATACTTAAACCTGAGAGTAAGCACTTGCTCTGCTGGTGGGGGTACAAATTGGTAAAATCAATTTAACAATATGTCTCAAAATATTTACCCTTTGATTCAGTATACCCCATAATAACATTCTCTTCAAAACAATGATGAACAGAGACATCTGTGAAGGAATGTTCATAATAGCATTATTTATATTTGTGAAAAATTGGAAACAACTTATATCTCCCCCAGAATAAGCAAATCCATGTATTTTTGTGGTGAAATACTATGCAACTATTAACAATCATATTTTAATGACTTGGTGATATTGTGATGTGAGATTGTTAAAAAAAAAAAAAAGATACACACAGGGCAAAGAAAGCACTAGCCATAAGAGAAAAAAACTAGACTTTATTGAAATGGAAACAGTATACTTATTCTTATTAAAATAAAAAACTATTAGCAGAATATGAAAGGCAAATCACGGACTGGGAGAAAATATCTATAATATGTATATCTGACCATTGCTGCAACTCAATAATTGAAAGAAAACTAACCCAATAAAAAATGAGCAAGTGGCTTGAATATTTCTTAAAAGAAGAGATAAGGATGGCTAATAAGCATGTGAAAAGGGAGTTTATATCAGTGGTCATCAGAGAAATGCAAATTGTAGCCAGAATAAGACATCACCATATACCCACTGGAGTGGATATAGTAAACTTAAAAAAGAGGATAATATAAAATATTGGCAAGTTATAGAACTACCAGAAGTCTCATACACTACTAGAGGGAGTGTAAAATTGTACAACTCTTTTGTGAAACTATTTGACAGCTGCTTATAAAGTTAAATATAATACCTACCCTATAACACAGCAATTCCATCCTAAGAGTTACTCAAGAGAGAAACAAAACTACATGCCTACAAAAGGCTTATACAAGAATATTAATAGCAACTTTATTCATACTAACAAAAAATTGTCAGCGATGTATCTGTTCATCAACAGGCAAATGTATAAATAACTTGTGGTGTATGTTCATAATATAGAATATTATTCAGCAGTAAAAAGGAAAGAAATACAAAATCAACAAACTGGTGATTCTCAAAAATATTATGTCAAGCTAAAAGAGGTCAGACAGAAAGAGGACATAAATGTCATTTTATATATGTTAAGTTCAAGGACTGACAAAATAAACCTATAGTAATAGAAATCAGTATAGTGATTGCCTCTGAGTGAGAGTGGCAACAGAGTGCAAAAGAGCATAAGGACATTTTGGAGTGATGGAATCATTCTCTGGATTGAAGTAAAGATTACGTGGGCTTATAAAATTGTCAAAACTCATGGAGTGCTACACTTAAGACAAATGCGGTTTTTGTTTATAAATTATAATTCGGTTAAAAAATGACATGAAACTGTATAATCTGGATAGGTGAGGTCAATGGGCAAGAAATGCTTAAATTTTCCTTTAGCTGAGATCCAGCAGAAAGAGCTAACCCACTAGTTGATTTGGCAGGTGCTTCTCTGCAGTAGCGATGGAAATGTAGACTGATGATTCTTTGTTTTTTTTGCATTTGACTGATGATTCTTCTGTTTCAGTGATATCCAATCCATCTAGTTCCCCTTGCTCTGATTGTATGTTCACAAAGAACATTCTCACTGTAGTAATTGTTTCCTTATATTGATATTCTTGTTGGAGAAAGAATGTGCTGATCAGTAGACATGTACTAGGCTGTTAGGTTCCTAGCTACAAGTTCATATGTGGGTGCTCTGTTTAATATATTGACTAGCATCAGTGGACCCTCTAGTTGACCTTTCTGATCCTGCAATATTGAGAAGGTGGCTCTGGAACAGGAGCCCACCTGCTATGGATGTCCACAGGACTCTTAAAAAAAAAAAAAGCCAGTTCTTTCCCTGCTCAACAGAGAATAGTTTTAATTGTAGTGTACATGACTTATATATTCAGTCTCTTTGGGCAGGTTTGGCTTGTCACACATTAGAATCAGGCCCATCCCTGTTGTGATGCTGGTTTTAAATTCCAGCAGGGTCCAGAGATGGTGAGGGGCTGTAGGTGTGAAGAAGACTGCCTTCCAATTTGAGCTTTATGATGTTTTAACATTCAGTCCCCATTTCGGTCATGGTGGGTTAAAGGCATAATGTTTCTGTTGTTTGCTGATATTCTCACTATGACTGCTGCTCACTGCATTCGTGGAAATAAAGGAGATGCTGTTAAAAAGATGATGGTTAGTGGAAAGATGGGGCCATTACTTTGGGAAAATGAGAAGAGGGGAAGGAATAACTCAAAAACTACTTCAGAGAGTCAGAAGGGCACTCTTTTCCATTTATTTTCCAGATTGTATTTTTTTTTTAAATTGCCTTAAGAAGAATCAAAGGATAAGTTAGTTTATTATTGCTTTCAGATAACCTGGTAATTTACCATTAAATGAACAAAAAATAATAACAGTATGAACATCAATAAAAGCTCTGTTTGGAAAAAATTGCTTTGTATAGAAAGGAAATTCTGTAATTTATCCTAAACTGAATTCACTAGATTCATAGCACGATGTAATCCTGTTATGTACCATCCTGTGTGACTAACATTATGGGATCTTTTTCTTTTTCCTTAGAGATGAATTGTGCTATTTGGACAGTATTTAATTCTTAGAGCTCATAGGTTGTATATAAAAAGTGTAAAATATTTACAAATATACATATATGTAATTTCACCTATAGTTATGGGGAAAAAGAGCATTTCAATAGTATTTTAAAGATGCTCTGGGCAGCTAGCAAGATGGTTGAATAGAAACAGCTCTGGTCTGCAGCTCTCAGCAAGACCAATGCAGAAGGTAGGTGATTTCTGCATTTCCAACTGAGGTACCGGCTCATCTCACTGGGACTGGTTAGGCAGTATGTGCAGTCCACGGAGGGTGAGCCAAAGCAGGGTGGGCGTCACCTCATCCAGGAAGCGCAAGGGATCAGGGAACTCCCTCCCCTAGCCAAGGGAAGCCAGCAGGTACTGTGCATGAGGTATGGTGTTATCTGGCCCACATAGTGCGCTTTTCCCATGGTCTTTGCAACCTGCAGACCAGGAGATACCCTCGGGCACCTACACCATCAGGTCCCTGGGTTTTAAGCACAAAACTGGGCAGCTATTTGGGCAGACACGGAGCTAACTGCACAGTTTTTTTTTTCATACCCCAGTGATGCCTGGAATGTCAGTGAGACAGAACTGTTCACTCCCCTGGAAAGGGGGCTGAAGCCTGGGAGTCAAGTGGTCTTGCTGAGCAGGTCCCATCCCCATGGAGCCCAGCAAGTGAAGATCCACTGGCCTGAAATTCTCGGGGCCAGCATAGCAGTCTGAAGTCGACCTGGGATGCTTGAGCTTGGTGGGCGGAGGGGCATCCACCATTACTGAGGCTTGAGTAGGTGGTTTTTCCCCTCACAGTGTAAACAAAGCCACTGGGAAGTTTGAACTGGGCAGATCCTACCACAGCTCTGCAAATCTACTGTAGCCAGATTGCCTCTCCAGATTCCTCCTCTCTGGGCAGGACATCTCTGAAAGAAAGGCAGCAGCCCCAGTCAGGGGCTTATAGATAAAACTCCCATCTCCATGGGACAGAGCACCGGGGGGAAGGGGTGGCTGTGGGCACAGCTTCAGCAGACTTAAAGGTTCCTGCCTGCTGCCTCTGAAGAGAGCAATGGATCTCCCAGCAAAATGCTCGAGCTCTGCTAAGGGACAGACTGTTTCCTCAAGTGGGGCCCTGACCCCTGTCCCTCCTGACTTGGAGACGCCTCCCATCAGGGGTTGACAGACACTTCATACAGGAGAGCTCCAACTGACATCTGACAGGTGTCCCTCTGGGATGAAGCCTCCAAAGGAAGAAGCAGGCAGCAATCTTTGTTGTTCTGCAGTCTCTGCTGGTGATATCCAGACAAACAATGTCTGGAGTGGACCTCCCGTAAACTCCAGCAGACCTGCAGAAGACGGCCCTGACTGTTAGAAGGAAAACTAACAAAGAGAAAGCAAAACATCAACATCAGCAAAAAGGATGCCCATGCAAAAACCCCATCTGAAGGTCACAACATCAAAGATCAAAGGTAGATAAATCCACAAAGATCAGGAAAAACCAGCACAAAAAATGCTGAAAATTCCAAAAACCAGAATGCCTCTGCTCCAAAAGATCACAACTCCTCTCCAGCAAGGGAACAAAACTGAACGGAGAATGGGTCTGATGAATTGACATAAGCAGGCTTCAGAAGGTGGGTAATAACAAACTCCTCCAAACTGCCGGGCGCGGTGGCTCACGCCTGTAATCCCAGCACTTTGGGAGGCCGAGGCGGGCGGATCACAAGGTCAGGAGATCGAGACCACAGTGAAACCCCGTCTCTACTAAAAATACAAAAAATTAGCCGGGCGCGGTGGTGGGCGCCTGTAGTCCCAGCTACTCAGGAGGCTGAGGCAGGAGAATGGCGTGAACCCGGGAGGCGGAGCTTGCAGTGAGCCGAGATCGCGCCACTGCACTCCAGCCTGGGCGACAGCGCGAGACTCCGTCTCAAAAAAAAAAAAAAAAAAAAAAAAAAACTCCTCCAAACTAAAGGAGCATGTTCTAATCCAATGCAAGGAAGCTAAGAACCTTGATAAAAGGTTACAGGAACTGCTAACTAGAATAACCAGTTTTGAGAAGAACATAAATGACCTGATGGAGGTGAAAAACGCAGCACGAGAACTTTGTGAAGCATACACAAGTATAAATAGCCGAATTGATCAAGCAGAAGAAAGGATATCAGAGATTGAAGATCAACTTAATGAAATAAAGCGTGAAGAGAAGATTAGAGAAAAAAAAAATGAACAAAGCCTCCAAGAACTATGGGACTATGTGAAAAGACCAAACAAGAGTAAAAAGAAACGAACAAAGTGTCCAAGAAATATGGGACTATGTGAAAAGACTAAATCTATGTCTGATTGGTGTACCTGAAAGTGATGGGGAGAATGGAACCAAACTGGAAAACACTCTGCAGGATATTATCCAGGAGAACTTCCTCAACCTACCAAGGCAGGCCAACATTCAAATTCAGGAAATACGGAGAACGCCACAAAGATACTCCTCGAGAAGAGCAACTCCAAGACACATAATTGTCAGATTCACCAAAGTTGAAATGAAGGGAAAAATGTTAAGGGCAGCCAGAGAGAAAAGTCAGGTTACCCACAAAGGGAAGCCCATCAGACTAACAGCAGATCTCTTGGCAGAAACCATACAAACCAGAAGAGAGTGGGGGCCAATATTAAACATTCTTAAAGAAAAAAATTTTCAACCCAGAATTTCATATCAAGTCAAACTAAGCTTCATAAGCGAGGGAGAAATAAAATCCTTTACACACAAGCAAATGCTGAGGGATTTTACCATCACCAGGCCTGCCTTACAAGAGCTCCTGGAGGAAGCACTAAATATGAAAAGGAAAAACTGATACCAGCCACTGCAAAAACTTACCAAAATGTAAAGACCATCGACACTATGAAGAAACTGCATCAACTAATGGGTAAAATAACCACCTAGCATAATAATGACAGGGTCAAATTGACACAGAACAATATGAACCTTAACTGTAAATGGGTTAAATGTCCCAATTAAAAGACACAGATTGGCAAATTGGATAAGAGTCAAGAACTATCGGTGCGCTGTATTCAGGAGACCCATGTCGTGTGCAAAGACACACATAGGGTCAAAATAAAGGAATGGAGGAATATTTACCAAGCAAATGGAAAGGAAAAAGAAACAGGTGTTGCAATCCTCTTCTCTGATAAAAGAGACTTTAAACCAACAAAGATAAAAAAAAGACAAAGAAGGGCATTACATAATAGTAAAGGGATCAATGCAACAAGAAGAGCTAACTATCCTAAATATATATGCACCCCAAACAGGAGCAGCCAGATTCATAAAGCAAGTTCTTAGAGAACTACAAAAAGACTAAGACTCCCACACACAATAATAGTGGGAGACTTTAACACCCCACTGTCAATATTAGACAGATCAATGAGAGAGAAAATTAACAAGGATATTCAGGACTTGAACTCAGCTCTGGACCAAGTGGACCTAATAGACATCTACAGAATTCTCCACCCCAAGTCAACAGAATATACATTTTTCTCAGTACCACATTACACTTATTCTAAAATTGACCACATAATTTGAAGTAAAACACTCCTCAGCAAATGCAGAAGAATGGAAATCATAACAGTCTCTCAGACCACAGTGCAATCAAATTAGAACCCAGGATTGAGAAACTCACTCAAAACCGCATGACTACATGGAAACTGAGTAACCTGCTCCTGAATGACTACTGGGTAAATAACAAATTAAGGCAGAAATAAATAAGTTCTTTGAAACCAATGAGAACAAAGACACAACATACTGGAATCTCTGGGACACAGCTAAAGCAGTGTTTAGAGGGAAATTTATAGTACTGAATGCCCACATGAGAAAGTGGGAAAGATCTAAAATTGACACCCTAACATAACAATTAAAAGAACTAGAGAAGCAAGAGCAAACACATTCAAAAGCTAGCAGAAGACAAGAAAAAACTAAGATCAGAGCAGAACTGAAGGTGATAGAGACACGAAAAACCCTTCAAAAAGTTAATGAATCCAGGAGTCGGTTTTATGAAAAGATTAACAAAAAAGACCACTAGCAAGACTAATAAAAAAGAAAAGAGAGACGAATCAAATAGACACAATAAAAAATGATAAAGAGAATGTCACCACTGATCCCACAGAAATACAAACTACTGTGAGAGAATACTATAAACACCTCTATGCAAATAAACTAGAAAATCTAGAAGAAAAGGATAAAATTTCTGGACACATACACCCTCCCAAGACTAAACCAGGAAGAAGTTGAATCCCTAAATAGACCATTAACATGTTCTGAAATTGAGGGAGTAATTAATAGCCTACCAACCGAAAAAGCCCAGGACCACAGATTCACAGACGAATCCTACCAGAGGTTCAAAGAGGAGCTGGTACCATTCCTTGTGAAACCATTCCAAACAATAGAAAAAGAGGGACTCCTCCTTAACTCATTTTGTGAGGCCAGCATCATCCTGATACCAAAATCTGGCAGAGACACAACAAAAAAAGAAAATTTCAGGCCAATATCCCTGATGAACATTGATGTGAAAACCCTCAATAAAATACTGGCAAATCGAATCCAGCAGCGCATCAAAAAGCTTATCCACCATGATCAAGCTGGCTTCATCCCTGGGATGCAAGGCTGATTCTTAGATATTAGATAAAGGTTATTTTCAACAGATTTTTTTTCCAAAATGATTGCTGTGTTTTCATAATAGTAATTATTTCTCTTGTATTATGACATTTTTAGTCTTGAAATTTTTTATATGGAGTTATCCTTAATGTGGGGTAGTAAGTCTATGAGTTACTTTTCATAATGGGGAAGTGAGCGTTTTCCACAAACATGGGTGAAAAAACGCATTTTGTGAGTGAAAAATTTGACTCTTGGGTATACAATTTGTGGGTTACAATTTTCCCTTTACTGCACTATAAGCATTATTTTGTTGTAGCCAGCTATCTAGATTTTTTTTAAAAAGAAAGCTCCAGGTTCAGTCTGTTTTTTATTTCTTTAATATAATGTTGTTTTTAACATTTTTGCTTTTTATTTGAAACATTTTAAATTTATTCTTAACATTAACACAATATTGGACATTGGACATGTTTATATATCATTATTTTTACTCATTTTTCTAAACATTGTAAGCCATTCATCTGTCCTGATTTTATCTTCAACTCAGAGAAGATTTCCTCCCTTATTTTTGTAATTGCCACCACCCCATTTGCTTGCATTTTTTTCTTCTAGACTTCCAATTAAATAAATATTTGATCTTTTTATTATTTTCTGTGTTTTTTTATCTTCCCTTTATGATTTTCTTTAAAACTTTAAAGAAAACCTTGAACTTGTCTCTTACTTTACTAATTGGTTATTTTATAATAGCCAATTTTATATTATCTGCTTTCATGTAATTTAAAATTTTCCATTAAATTTTTCCATTTATGTGCAGTTTTACATGATCTCACATCTATGTAGATTTTTTATTATGATGAAAATCTCACATATATTTAGATTTTTTATTATGACAACCTGATCTAGTTTCATGGACAAAATGTTCTTTTGAAACCTGTTGAAAACTCAAATTAAAATATTTTTAAAATGTTGATACTAATTTATTAGCTTCCTAAATTTATTAGCCAGGAAATCATTATTTCTGATTTTGCCAAGTGAACTGTCATTTAAACTGCATCGTATTTTTAGTGAGTTTAAGATTTCTTTACTTATTGTTACAGAAGGAGGTTTACTTTCGTCTATATTGGCAGATAAAGTAAGTTTGGTAAGACATCCGTGTCCATTTCTGAATACATCATGCCTTGATGGAAAATAAAGGTAAAATTTCATATTAACTGTCCATTACTTTTCCAGGCCAGAAGTCCAGAAGCCAAGATGTGTGTAGGGGTGGTGTGATGCAAGGAGATGAGACACTGGAGTCAATGTAGTAAGAAATAGTTGCAGTAGAGATCCTTTTTATTTAGAAGAGTTTCTCTCCATGTTTTGTGTGGTAACCAGTAGTTAGGAACATATAGTCAAGTATAAGCCAGAAGATAATGTGGCTTAGACACCCTTCTCAGATTAGTCCTGAAGCCAAGAAAATCTTCCACAGCTTCTGAGAAACTTGGTTGCTTTGTTCAGTTCACCTGCTTTCTCTCTCACTGTAGGGCAGTAGTGAGATACTCCTGGGGTCCCATCCACCACTGTCTTGGCTTTTTAGTCTTTCTTCACAAGTATATTAGAAAAGACATTATTTATCCCTTTATTATGTCTTCCTGTCTATGGTACATCTCATAGAAATACAGATTGAAAGCCTAGAAATTTTTGACATGTAGGTGTCATCCTTCTGTGGCTTCCATTCCTTATGCTTGGTTTTCCAGTTTTTAAATTCTGTTTCTCACTTTGTGAGTAATTAGGATTGAGGGAGTGAGGAGGTGCAGTCATATTCTCTGTTACCTGGAAGTTATAATGCGTTATCATTTTTACTCAATTTTCTTATTTAGTCAATTTTATGGTGGTGTTACAGTGTGATGAACCCATGTAGCCTAGTTTCTTTATTTTATTTTATTTTTTTTTTTTTATTTTTTTTATTTTTATTTTTTTTTTTTTTGAGACGGAGTCTTGCTCTGTCACCCAGGCTGGAGTGCAGTGGCCGGATCTCAGCTCACTGCAAGCTCCGCCTCCCGGGTTCATGCCATTCTCCTGCCTCAGCCTCCCGAGTAGCTGGGACTACAGGCACCCGCCACCTCGCCCGGCTAGTTTTTTGTAATTTTTAGTAGAGATGGGGTTTCACCGTGTTAGCCAGGATGGTCTCGATCTCCTGACCTCGTGATCCGCCCGTCTCGGCCTCCCAAAGTGCTGGGATTACAGGCTTGAGCCACCGCGCCCGGCCTAGTTTCTTTATTTTAGAAATTTAGATTCTACAGTGGTAAAAAAAAAGACATGTTCTCAGATATGTAATTATTATTGTTTTTAAATGATTTAAATGATTTTTAAAGTTTTGCATGTTTCTTGGGATGACTTAAATTGGAAAATCTAAAACAATAGCAGCAACAAAAACCTGATCAGTTCTGAGCTGTGTTAGAATATATTTGGCTGCTAATTTCCCAAATGTCTAAAATAATGTGAATTTAGAAATAGTTCGAAGTGAGAAAAATATTGTTATTAAGTAATATTTACCTCATATATGTAACTATAATTGATTCATTAATTTTTTTATTTGTGATTTTATTCCTATAAAAATCTTTCAAAGTCATCAATGTTAAATAATGTTTAGTGATAGGTTAAACAAATTTACTTTATTGAAAAGAACAAAATAATGTGAAGTTGACAATGTTTAGTCATGGTGTATGCAGGGATAGCTTGATTTTTCTTCCTGAACAATCTGATGGGAGCATTTCCAACTTAAAGTGTTTTCCTTCTCATAGCCACATGGTCGTTGACAATTTACACATAGGGATCCTGGATTTGTTAGTTGAGAAATAAGAAGTTCCTCAGAGTTTCAAACCAATAAGGCAGCTATTCTTTAAGGGAACTCTTCTTTGAGCATGGGTAAAAAGAGTGACAGAGTTTCCAGGTGTTTGTGTGTGAGGTGTCATTGCATGAATTGCCCAGACCCCTGTCATGATCATGGTGGCTTACCTGAGAATCAGGAAGGGAGGACATCATACTCTTTAATAACCAAGAACTTCCCTTGTTTGAGCTGAGGACAGCATTCAGCAGTTTCAGGATATTCACTAAATAGATGTCCTGTCTCTTCTACTTATTTCTTTGTTTGTATACTTTATAAAATGTTATAAAACATACTTAATTTGATTGTAGATAAATGAGATTGCCAAAAAGAAAATGGCCAAAAATGTATCTACCTAGTAATATCTACTGACATATTACATATATATATATGTTTATGTACAGCAGCACACATATCTGCATATGCTTCTTTTGATCACAGTGGGATCATACTAATCCTGTTTTTGTCTCTTTTAACTTACTAATATATGACATTCAACTAAATTTTTTTTACTTTGTAGAGGCAGTCATTTATTCACGAAACATACTTAAATAGCAAGTACTATGTATCAAACACCAAGCTAGATACTGGAAGACATAGCTAAAGAAGATGCAGCTGCTGCCTGAAGTATTTTACAATTGAGGAGGAGGAAAAGCAATTAGACTAACAGCCATAATGTGATATGTTAAGAGCTAGAATAGAGACAGAATATAGGTAGGATATTTCTTCAAACAAGAGTACCTGTATTCCCAGAGGTTTGTGAAAAATTTCCAAGAGGGCACTTGGACACTAAGATTATTTTTAAAGCAATTCAGTTGCAATTTCTCAATGCTCATTTGTATTTTTTCTTCAATTTAAATTGAGCTGCCCTAGACTGGTAAAAATGTAGTCAAGGCACATGCATAGGGGGAGGCTTAAAGCGTAGTCTCTTATCTTCTGCACCTTTCTTGATAGTCTTTTCTTTCACTTTAGAGAAAGGCAAACCTCTCACCCTCTGCAATTCTATAATGTTGAATTGGCCTGGACGCAAAGACCACTAGATTGCCAAACAAAGGGACAATTTGAAATCATCCTATTGATGTTGAGACAGTGAATAATGGTAATGCCTGAGAACCAAATCCTTTGGTAAGTCAGGTGGTTCCCAGTTCATTACTTTCAACATCACTGGAGCAGGACCAAAGGAGTTGTTCACTGAGAGGTGATCAAGAATAAGATGTCACTAAATATAATCAAGTGATGTTGGCAGATTATTCAAAAATTCAAATAATTGTATGACATGGTTATAACAAAACACCATACTACCTCATCTATAGTATTTATTTAGATGAACAAATTTTCTCAGTCCTGTATCTGTACAAATGAAAACTAGATATAGTATTGATGTTTAGTTCTGTTTCAGTCTAGGAATAAGTAATATTTACCAATGGACATGTGATCAATTAATAACCATAATCAAGAAGTATTTTTAAAACATTTAGAATCTTAAATTTATATAGTAGAGATGGATAGGGTGATCCATGAAAGATGTTTAATTATATAATTATTACATTTGAATAAAAATTTGTTGGTGATGTCGAATGGAAAATCAAGTCAAAAATAAAGAAGAATGTTGCAAACCTTCCAATTGTAAAAATATGTGGTTGTTCATTTATTCTTAAAATAGATGGTGATTATTAAATTGCTATGGCATTTAGATTATATTGGATATTTTTAAAGAATAATGCAATTATATATGCGAAGTGTCAATATTTATAATACACAGGACATAACATCTTTTATAATTACTTAGTTTTTTAATGAAAAATTTTAGATGTCATTGTAAAAATGTGTGAGGGCATACTAAGTTTTTCTAAATTATCTTAGAGTGTGTGCTTAAAAAAGTATGGTATAGCACAGTTGCCACATGAATAGTTGTTAAGGTAGGAAAAAAGTGGAGGTGAACTCTGAATATGTGAACACCTCGTTCTATGACCTCAAGCAAGTTGCTTAATCTTTTTAAGCCTTAGTTTTTTCATCAGTAAAATAAGTTTACAGTACCTACCCATGAGATTTCCATGAAATTAAAGGTTTAACAAGAATGGGTATGCTCCACAACAGTGGGATTCAAAGAGAATCACACTTTGTAAAATATTTTAAAAATATATACAAAGTTAAATCTATTTAGATGCCACATTCAATTATTTTTTATTTTTAAATTTTTAGTGGAGTTGGCAGTACAAAGGGGGAAGATTCTTGCTCCTGGGAGTCATTTAAGAATCCCAACGGAATAATACAGTTCTGAAAACTTGGACATGGGTCTTCGGGATATCAAGGGTACCACTGAAGTCTTCAACTTTCAAGTCCATAATAGAACGAAGTATTTCTCCTAATCCTCTTTTTGCCAAGCATATACTCAAGGATCCTTTGATTTGGTTTTCAAACTTCTGACCCTTAGTGTTTTGATCCCATGACATCCACATATATCACCCTCCCCTGACAGACAGCCTACTCCACTCAAACCTGCTGTGTTAGAGGAGAGCTTGGTCCCTGCCACTTGCTAAAAGGCTATTCTTATCTTCTTTTTCCATCTCAGAGAAGCCACACCAGGGATCAGGTCATGTTCTTCTTTATCCCTTGCTCCTCACAGAAAATCTAGCTTAATACCCTTCCATGAATCTGCACTCCCCCAGGGGCTTGAGATTTTCTTCAGGGCTCTAGATTTGGACACAAAAGTTTGACCATCCCATCTCTAAGGGGATGTGCATCAAAGAATTATCGTAGCAGTCTTGTACCTGCCATTCTTAGAAGGACCTTCTTGCAAAGCTGGCACTTGGTTGGTGTTTGGAACTTGGATTTTTGGAGTGTTCACTTTTTCTAACTAATGAAAGTGGCTCATTGTGCCTAATCTGTTTGTGCAAACAATAGGGTTTACTCTGGGCACCTGCTTTACTTCTTCCGAGAGTCTGGGATTTTGGCAGAGGCAGAAGGTGAAACCAGTTCCCAGTAAAACTGGGTCCCTAATGAACTTCCTTGGTAGATAACATTTTATATGTGTTGTCACAATTCAGTGCTGTAGGAATTAAATGTACTCTGTATGATTCCACTGGGCAAGGACCCTTGAAAACTTGTACCTTGTTTTTGTTTGGAATACAACTCTATGCTGAGTCCTCTGAGGTTTCCTAGTCAGGCACCAAAACTTGAAGTGGTCTTAGGGCCTGCCTACACAGGGAGATATATGAAAAATTACCTTTTAATATTTCCTAGACTTTCTAGACCAGTAAAAACAGTATAACTAAGACAAAATTAGTATCTTAATGAATTATAGAAATTAAAATAAAATTCCAATAATCATTAAACCAAAAGAAGATTTCCCAAAGAAGATGACCCTTAGTAGGTCTCAAAGTCCTGATGTTTAGTTGTTATGGTATAGTTTAGAAAATTTTCTTAGAAGCAGGAACTCTTGAGTCTAGTTTATATCTTCTAGAGATGATCTCTTTTCTTTACAATAATTGAATTCTGAGACCATATCCATGAAGTTATAGTTGAACCTGAAAATCCTCCTTTTTCTACAGAGCCTAGCTGGATGGAAAGAGAATACAAGATGCATTTTTAAATTTTCTTGATTTTTCTCTTTGCTATTTCTCTTGATACAGTTATTTGCTGTTTAAATATTTTGCTAAAAACTGTGTGTGGGTGTGCGTGCATGTACCCCATGACTCAAGAATGAGCACAGTTACAGAAATCCAATGAATAATCCCAGCTCAAAATAAATAAAAAATAAATCCAATGAATAAACAAACAAATAAATAATAAAAACAGTCTCTGGCATTGCTGAATCTGTGTTATGCTTTGCTAACAAGCATATCAGACTTTTCAAAAATAATACCAAATAGAGCTGAAAGCACATGATGGAGTATATGGGAATCTTATTACATTGCATTTTATTTCTTAATCTCAATGGATGAACTGCTGCTGCATCTTGATTTTTCACCAGTGAATGTTGATACAAAATATTTAGTTTTTTTTGTTTTTGTTTTTTTTTTTTTTTTGAGACGGAGTCTCGCTCTGCCGCCCAGGCTGGAGTGCAGTGGCCGGATCTCAGCTCACTGCAAGCTCCGCCTCCCGGGTTCACGCCATTCTCCGGCCTCAGCCTCCCGAGTAGCTGGGACTATTGGCGCCCGCCACCTCGCCCGGCTAGATTTTTGTATTTCTTAATAGAGACGGGGTTTCACCGTGTTAGCCAGGATGGTCTCGATCTCCTGACCTCGTGATCCGCCCGTCTCGGCCTCCCAAAGTGCTGGGATTACAGGCTTGAGCCACCGCGCCCGGCCAAAATATTTAGTTTTAAGCTGGCAAAATCTGGACAAAATAAATGTCACTAGCCTTAGATAGCAACCGAAGTTTTGTTGTTTTTCTCAGGTAACTATTTCTCAAAAATCCTGTATTTGTATTTCAGAACAACAGAAATAAAACATATCAAACAAATAAACTTATAGACATCCTGGCACAAAACATTATTGTTTAGGTACCAGTCATAGAGCTCTTCCAAAATGGCAGAAGAGTCTTGGCATTCACAATAAATGGTTCATCAATAAATCAGCTTGTGGGAAAATTTAGACTGCCTTTGAAATAAAAAAAGAAAAAGAGAGAGAAGGTTTGATGTACCTTATTTTAAAATCTGCAATATGATCATGTTAGATATAAAAGTAACAACAAACCTCATCACATTTATCCCACAGAAATCATCGTTTTATTGATTGATATCCCTTTGCATATTCTATCTACCAACTCTTGCAACTGAATCTCTGTTTAGTGCTAACAAACTGTGAGGCTTTGCTCTCCTTCAGGACTGGGTGTGTGTGATACTGGCCTTCTAGGGACAAGTCAGAAATGCCCCTCTCATATGCCTCATGTAGTTCTTGCAGAATTAGTTTTTTTTTTTTTTTTCTACCAGTGCATACACTCTCCTGCTCCCTCTTCCTTATGCTTTCATTTGCATTTGAACTTTGTAGACATGGTTTTAACAGAGGGTCTCCCTTCTATGCAAAAGCAAATGAGAAACTACTTATGCTGACACTTCTCAAAGAATATATAAAAAGAAATATTACATTTACTGACATGCTATATAATTTTTTATAGAATTTTTTCCCTTGGGTCAGTTTATTTGTGGAATGGAAGTAGCTTCTATTAAGTTTTCTCTGACTTAGGCTTTTTGGCTTTGTAAATAATAAAAGAGTCTTATTTTTAGTTGCTAATTTTAGAATCTCATCCTGTTAGCTAATTTAAAGGACTAGAATCACTCCCTCTAGCTGTTATCTATTTTTTATTCTCGTTTTTAAAAAATTATATAGAGGGCTGCCAGGGGCCACCAGAGGTATACAGCTGTGATCTGCCCCACCGATTGTTGTCTCTTTTCAGCGAGGCCTCACTCACTCCCCATAGCACTCCCAAGGTTCTCTCCTTGCCCCACAGAGGAGAATGAACTGCAACAGGGATGGTGCCCCTGTAGTAGGAGCTTCTGTGTTTTTCTTGTATTATGTCTCAACATCTGTGAGAATTTTCCTAGTAAGGACCTGTCTCATCTCCTTAGTGTTAACCCCGTATCTCCATTTTGGATTCTAGTCCCCCAAGGAGGTTTCCTTCCTCCTGAATTAGTGTCATTAGTTTTTAGTGACCCAATTTTCCCTACCTTCTTTCAAAAATATGGTCTTCTGATTTGTTAGTCAGCTTCTTTGGACTCTGCCACTCTCTCCATAGCTGTCATCATCTTTATTTACTGCTAAATTTCTTGAATAAATGATTTCTATTAAATCTTCCGTTAAATGCCTCTATTTTCTTACCATTCACTGTTTTCTTGTTTGTAAATGTCTTAATTTTTGTTGTTTAATGAATGTCTCCTATTATTTTTCCAATAGCTGAATTCAATAGCCTTACCTTTCCATTATTCTGACACTATTTTGTACTTTCTTGGAAATTTCAGTATCTTATGCTCATTTTCCTCTTTGAAATACGACTCCTTTTCTTTGGATTAGATTTCTACTACTGCTCCTACATTTCAGTCATTCTTCTATGCTTCAGGACTCTGTTTTTCTTTGTTATATACTAATCCTCCAGAGAACTTCCTCATAGTCTTGACTTTGAGTGTTGTTTCTATGTTGATTTTCCTCAGCCCTATCCTCTACCCTGAATGGCAGGTCTAATGCATCCAGCACAGATACATACATGGTAAGCATGACCCTATTATGAATTAGGTGACAGCATGGATTTTTATATAAATATTTGTTAGAAAGGCAAATTTTAGTACCGAATCTGAAAAATTTTAGAAAAAGAATTACATTATAAATTAAATTAAAGGTCACCTTTGTCTGGGAACTTTGTCAGAGAAAAGGACAAAGGGCCATGCACTTTGACTTGAGTCAGAAATTTCTAAGTTACAATGAAATAGCTTCAAGTTCATCTTGAATTAGTTCTAGGATGGGTAAGGATATCAGAGGGAGTAGTACAGGCTCTGTTGCCCAGGCTGGAGTGTAGTGGCACAATCTTGGCTCACTGCAACCTCTACCTCCTGGGTTCAAGAGATTCTCCTGCCTCAGCTTCCTGAGTAGGTGGGATTACAGGCACGCACCACCATGCCCTGCTAATTTTTTTTTTGTTTTGTTTTGTATTTTTGGTAGAGATAGGGTTTCACCATGTTGGTCAGGCTGGTCTCGAACTCCTGACCTAGTGATCCACCCACCTCAGCCTCCCGAAGTGCTGGGACTATAGGCATGAGCAACTGCTCCTGGTCTCCGACTTTTTTTAGTAAGGCATTTTAAAAAATTTCCATCAAAGGAATTCCATCGAAGAAATCAGATTTCAAAATATCTTCCCAGAAATAGGAAGACAGGGGTGCTATCTTTGATGTTTACATTTCAAAGAGATATCTCCAAGTACTAAATATACTAATTTTTTTTCTATAGTGATATTGACTCTAAAGAGTTAATGTTTATATTGTGTTAAATGTGAAAAGTCATACAAGTAATGGAAAGAATGTATACTTTAAAAATACTAGCGAGTTTTAAGCTTAAAGGTGTTTCCTTAGTTTTAGGTATTCTGCGGTTTTACTATGGTGTCTCTAGGTGTTGATTTATTTTTATTTATCGTGCTAGTGTTTCTTTAGTCTAAGGACTCACGTGTTGGGGCAGTTGTTTTCCCATGAGCTTTATACTTTTTAAATGTGAGCTCATCTTTAGTGTGACTTGCTTTCTTCTGTGAAAACGCCTTGTGGCCTGCATTTTGGAAGCTTCTCTCCAGAATGGCCCTTCATTTGCTCTGTCAAGCACCCTAGGGATAGCATCAGTTTTACCTTAATTTTTCAGCTTAGCGTTTTCTGTACCTCTGGGGAATTGTACATTCGGCCTCTAGATCCGTGTGAGGTACAGGGCTGGGCTTTCAATTTCCCACTAGAGTCTCGGTTTTTCTTTCCCAGAGAAAAGCTCATTATTTCCTTGCTTGCTTTGTTAGAATTTTTTTAGTGCTCCTTTCATGGTCAGTAGTTTTTGGT
The DNA here is from genome assembly GCF_003255815.1 of Theropithecus gelada. Classification (NCBI taxonomy): domain Eukaryota; kingdom Metazoa; phylum Chordata; class Mammalia; order Primates; family Cercopithecidae; genus Theropithecus; species Theropithecus gelada. The sequence goes on from NC_037673.1 coordinate 116,285,948, forward strand.
GTGTCTTGGCTTACAGCCATGGTGTCAGCTGCAACATTCCTCTTCACATCCTTATCTCTTCATTCTTCCCCTAGAAGCGTGGATGTTAACACTCAGCACCTACTGAACACTGGATTTAATCTCTATCTCTATCTCTCACACTGGGAGTTTAGGATCTCCCTGAGTATTTTGGTAAAGGGAATATCAGGGAGAGATAGTATCATGCAATGTAGGTTTATTATTTCACTCTTTAAAATAACAGATCTCTTTAACCACATGGGGCAGGTGATCATTCTGTTGATCTAAACTAGTGTAGGAACCCAAATGTTGAATAAGAATTTTTTATGTGGGCAGCATGACATCAAAGCACAAGACAGTTATTCATGAGTTTCTCTAAATTACTCCCTTTCTCACTTCCAGGCTGAAAGAAGTACAGGCCCAGAAGGAAGAATTAAGTCTAAGGGTTCAAAATCTAATCTATATTATTCCATAAAGTATAAACATACCGAAGGACAACCCTATGCCAGTTTCCTTGGTAGGAATAAAATCTGATTTAGGAAAACCAGAAACAATTAGAGAAAGTATGCATTCCATAGGTGGAGTGATAAACTTGGGGTTTTTTTTTCATAAGTAGCTCTATAGTATTATTGTTGAAGTAATTGGCGCAGGAACCAGATGCCTAGATTTAAATTTTTATCCCAAATTTCAAAAATCGTTTGACCTTAGGTAATTAACTTCTCTGTGCCTTAGCAGCTCATTCCTAAAAGGTAGACTATAATATGACCCACCTAAGGGTCGTTGTGAAAATTAAGTTACTGGATGAGAAGTACTAAGAATACCTGATACAAAGCAGGCATTATTATCTTGATGACAATAAGGGGTTGATGATGTTCTAAAACAGGAATTGTTAACGTAAAGGCATTCAACTTCAAATGCTTTTAAAACATAGTGGAGGCGAACCAAGCAACTCTGTGGACTTGTATTAGTCAATGTTTATGACCTGACTAGTTTATGACTTCCATTAAGGATAGACATACACAATTAATGGAGAGCCATTACAGGGGATGATTGTTCAATTAAAGCAAAATAAGACAAAGCAAGCAAATATAGGAGTAATGGCACCCTTAAAATAGCATGTCTATCAATTAATAGATATGTATTGAGTATTTAACATGTACCTATTATTTATTTAAGTTAATTATTCATAGAGCTAATGAAGCAAAAAATGGTCAATTCAGTTGTTCATGAGTTACTTCACTCCTTTTTGGGGTCCCAAGCTGGTCATAACCAAATGCTACTTGGAGGGTTTGTCCATGGTTCTTACCATGTATTGGGGAAATAGAAGTAAAAACAAATTCTTTTCCCAATGCAGAAATTCTGTCCATAAAGATAAAAGAGAAAGAAGACACTTTCATGATTGAACAAGCACTAAAGCAGAATGTGATGCACACAACAGGCAAAAGATAACAAAGGCAGAAAAAACCTTCACTCTTTTATATAGTCAAGTAAATACAACCTGTTACGTATGTGTTTTAAAAATAAACAACAACTTATTCTAAAGTAGAAAGACTTGAAAACATCATTTTTTAACACATAGTTCACCCTAACTTTAACTGGTAATTGGGGTGACCACCTGTGTTAGCTAGTTGGCTTTACCCAGGGGAAAACAAACTTCCCATCTCTTTATGACAGAAGGTAGTTTTGCAACTGGAGCAAGGAACTAACAATAGTTAGGCTCTTACCCTCCCATAGAAATGGGAAGATAGGGGTACTATCTTTTGACGTTTACACTTCAAAGAGATATCTCCAAGGTCCTTGAAAAGACAATTCCTTGGTTATAGAACTGACAAATGGTCTATCTAGTTTTTAAAGGATTTTTATGCATTTCCAAGAGAGGAGAAAGTAACTACAATTACAAATCTAAATTAAATGCTCAGAGAAAAAGGAGGGAAGGAAAATCTCCTTTTTTTGAAATAGGAAGACTTAACTTCCTTATTTTTAGTTTGTATTTGTTCTTAAACATACACCTGACATGGATCACCTGAACATGGCTAATCTCCACTTCACAGATGAGTTTCTGAGGCACAGATAAGTAAATTACCTAATCAACAGTTGATGGTTAAAATTCAGGTTTTATACATTTTTAAAGGCGGCAATAGCAGGGAATATGTTTCATGTGAATTTTTTCTTCCTTGTATTGTTAAAATATGGTACCTCTTTCATGGTGTATCTCAGAAAAGAAATGAGTATACTCCAGATAACCTTTCATATTAGTTAGCATTCTTTCTTTATTACAAGACCCTTGGGGAGAAACTCTTGACTGCTTTAATTTAAAAAGAATTGCTTATTAATTTTTTCAATATGCAGACCATTTACTATGTTAAATCAGCCTGATGTTAGAAATGTTTAATTGTTAACCACAGTCAGATTGGTAGTATGTCATTCTATTAGGAATTTTTTCAAATGTTCTCACCAAATGGGAATTTTTGATTAACTAAATAATCTGGAGGAAAAAACACGAAAAGAAAAACGTAGAGGAAGTAGATCCTGTGATAAATTCTCTTTATGTGCTTGTTAGGAGCCTGAGGCTGCAGATGAGAAATAAAAGATTTCAATACTGGTAGTAATGATGGTGGTAGGAAGTGGGTGGTGGTGATGAGGAGGATTTCTGGGGGACTTAAGACTTGACATTCTTTTTGCCCTTATTTTGTATTTTCAGTTGTGGGAGATTATCTGCTTTTAGTTTCTGCTAAGATGCAATGAGGTTGTTGAGTTCAGTGAGTGATTTATTGAATCAAAGTTCAAATAAAGCTCCCTGATTACTCTCTTTTTTTAGTCTGACATTTTATTACATGGGCAGTAACCTTGCTCTGTGTGCTGTTTTAATTCATGGTCTTATCTCACAGAGACCTTTGCTGTGGACAAAGTGAAAACATTTATTTGGAATAAACAGTTTTCTCTTCTGCTCCAGTTTTTTTAAAAAAATATATACGGCTTTTATGACATTTTAAAGGCATTATTCTTTACAGACATCAGGCAGTTCAATTCAAAAGTGGCCTTAGTGACTCACAGACATGCTTTGCATCATTGCCGAGCTTAGGGTAGTGCAGCCTCCTGGCTTAGCAGATGTTCTTGCATCTTGAATAGGTCTGGTCAGAGAATTGGGAACTCTGGATCTATTTTTATAGCTTAAAACATTTGATGACCTTCTGAGGAGTATCCTTCTGAAAAAATGTAAAGATTAGTGATTCTAAAGTGTAAAACTGAAAACTTGAATTATACTTTATTTAATTTAGATTAGAAGTGTGGCAGAGAACATAAATATTTATCTTGTGGCCAAGTGAAAGAGAAAGAAGAGCAGCAGCAGCTTTTTTAGTTTTGAAGTTGGAATGGAGTTTGCAGCTTGGATCCAAAGACACAATATGATGCCTCCTACTTTTTCTCTTGCTTCTAAGTCTAAGTCTTGTGACCTTCTTCCTTGGAAAGCTAGGTTTATTCCATGTGGAAGAACAAATGTGGAGTTGGAGTAGAAATTGTTTACTTTGACTTTGTTTCTTTTAGGGAGAGTTATGGGGGTGGAAGACTCTTTAGAAGCCTAAGGTGTGGGAAGACAAGTGCTTTCTTACTATAAAAATAATTAAAAGCAGAACACTTGTAGGGGAAACTGAACACACAATTGAAAACTCTTGAGACTTGCAGGGTTTGTATGACACACTACCTTTCTTGTTGAAAAATATTCTATCAAATTTAGGTTGCATAAAAGTTGGTTAGGATTTGAGTTAATAAGTTTAGCTGTTCTTTGGTCATTTCTTATTTCTGTCACCATTATTCATTGTCCTTCAATAGCCACAATGTCAAAGGCACATCTCTGTTTCTTGCTGACCTCCGTGCAAAGAGTGGCAAATTTACTTATATGTCTTATTCCTTATGTATAGAATTTATTTGAAGAATTGTATATTTCAAAGAGAAAAGTGACACTAAATATGTACCTTGGTTTTTATGGTTGACAAATGTAAAAAACAATATTTATAATCCTTTGAGAATCAGCAGTGGTCAAGCTATGGTGCAAGGCAGTATAAATAATTTTTTCAGCCCTATTGCAAACATGAAAACAATGCTCCTTGTAACTGTCTTCTCTTCTGTGTTTTTTTTTTTTTAACAAAAACCAAAACAAAACACATACATCCTAACGTCCAAGTTTGCGTAATGTTGATGACTTCAAGATTGGAGACTGGGGATATGGGGGAGAAGTAGCTAGATCAAAGAAGAGAGGAAGGTGGCTAATCAAAAATGAACAGCTAGTTATGTGCAAATTTATTTTTCCATTTCCAGAAAATAATAGTCCATTCACCTACTTAGTTGTATTTTTATTCCCTAAATATTAAATTACATATAGACAGTTGTAGAAATAATAGATGAATCAGCTAGCCACCTAACTAGTGTAAACTCAAGGATTTGAAAACATTTCTCCTGCCTAGAATACTGGAACAACCTAAGGCTAATATCGATTTTTTTTTCCTAAGATTTTCCTGTTGTAAAAATGCAAGTGCACTTTGGACAGGCAATTTCCTTGGAGTATCACAAATTTAGAACTTGTTCTAAATAAATTTATTAGACAATGCCCTGAAAAACTTATTTTGATGGAATAGAGATAGAAATAAGTTGAGGCCACCGTAGGTATCTAGAACAGAGGCTGATGGGTATCTAGAACAGATGGGTAAGTTTGTAGGACTGTAACCGCCCAATGGATTCACCTTGCTCTCTGCTTAGACATAGTCGATTTAATCAAGACAGGGGAATTGCAATAGAGAAAGAGTAATTCACACAGAACCTGCTGTGTGGGAGACAGAAGTTTTATTGTTACTCAAATCAGTCTCTCCGAATATTCAGGGATCAGAGTTTTTAAGGACATCTTGGTGGGTGGGTGGAAGCCAGTGAGCCAGGAGTGCTGATTGGTTAGGTAGAAGATGACATCATGGAAACTTGAAGTTCTCTTTGTGCTGAGTCAGTTCCTGGGTGGGGCAACAAGATCAGATGAGTCAGTTAATCGATCTGAGCAGTGCCAGCTGATCCATCAAGGGCAGGGTCTGCAAAATGTCTCAAGCACTGAATTTAGGAGCAGTTTAGGAGGATCAGAATCTTATAGCCTCCAGCTGCATGACTCCTAAACCATAATTTCTAACTTGTGGTTAATTTCTTGTCCTACAAAGGCAGTTTAGTCTCCAGGCAAGAAGGAGGTTTGTTTTGGGAAAGGGCTGTTATAGTCTTTGTTTTAAACTATAAACTATAAACTAAGTTCCTCCCAAAGTTAGTTCAGCCTACGCCCAGGAATAAACAAGAACAGCTTGGTGGTTAGAAGCAAGATGGAGTCGGTTAGATTAGATCTCTTTCACTGTCTCAGTCATAATTTTGCAAAGGTGATTTCAGGACAGAAATGACTGAAGATATAACTGACCTTTTCTACTATTTTATAAAGGACTATTTTTGTCCTCACAACCTTAACATATAGCAAATATTTGGCCATGCCAACACGAGTTTTCATGCTGATATTTGTTACTTTGGCACATCAAAGCAATGTGGTAATGTTATATTGATAGGGAAGGAAAAGTTCACATTAGTTTAGCCTGTTATACAGGTTAGCAAAGAAATGATTGGCAAGGGGGAGCTTTTGTATACTATCTGTCCCATAATCCTGTGGAGTACTATGTTGAAAAAAAATTGATTCATATTTCCTTCTACAAAATAATACATAAAAAGTACTAGGTGAGGAGTGGGATGTATGCCTCATATTTTATTTAGTACTTAGATAGCATTTTTGATGTGTGCTGCAGTGAGCAGGTCTATACAAACCTACTCCTGAAGGCCAAGGAAATTGAGAGGCTGAAGAAAGAAACTCACAAATTCAGTTTCTCAGAAATAAACGTTTAATAGGGTTTTATGAGCAGAAGCCACTTCTTGGCAGCCGTGAGACAAGATACTGGATCCCCAGGCAGTTACTCCCACCCCCACCAGACCCAGGGCTTACATACCATAGGAAATTTGCCTAAGGGTGGGATTTATGGTAAGTATGTGTTTATGATATCATCAAGGTTGTTTTGACCCAAGGGCTGTATTTACAGTACATATGTGAAAGTAGAAGTCTTAGAGGCATTCCGAGAACAGGGGTTCATCAGAAGTCAACATGGTGGATTAGCATCCAAGATTAAGTCTCTCTGGCCTCTGCAATATGCAATTCAAACAAATTAACGGATAAATATTTTAAGTGAGCTCATAAAACAAGAAACAATTTTAATGAGTATTTATGACACACACAGAAAATTATATTTTTTGGGGGTAATTGGGGTAAAGGGAATGGACATTTAGGGGTCAAACTGAGTAGATAAACGTCTCAGCCCCTAAAACCCATTTCAGTGTTGGCAGAAACTCTGCCCAACAATTGAGTAGAGTAATACTGATATATTTCAATCACACAGTTTATAATGGTTTCCAATACTATATCAAGTGACAATGATGCTTAGAAATTATAAATCTATTTCTGTAAGATCAGAACTGTGAAACTAGAACAAAGCTAGTATATTGTTTCGTTTATAAACTTTACCTTTAAAATCATGTTTAAACAGGTTATCAGAATGAATGATTACGTACTTTATGTATGAACAAATATCCTAATCCCTTCTGTACGGCTAGTGAGAAAAATCATCTCTTTCAGACTATTGCATTACTACCTAGAAATAGGTGCCTCAAACTTAATGTGTCTAAAATTGAACTCCATCATCTCTGCCAATCCTGCGACTCCTGTGTTTTCAGTTTCTGTAAATAGCTCCACAATTTTTCCACTTAACCTAGTCACTCGTCTGGCTACATGCTTTTATTTTTTGCACCCCTATATAGAATTTGTAATATAACAGGTCTTGTTGATATTCTACTTTATTAAATTACAAAAACAAATACTTTAAAAAATAATAATAAATTTAAACTTTTCGGAGTGCATAAAGCAAAAAAGGGAAAGTTTCTGGTTTGTCCCTTTGTTCTCTGTAAGATTCTGAGGGGCCATATGAAATGTGTCTCAGAACTGTGTGCCACACGGAAGGGAGCTTAGGCGTACCCAGTATGGGTTGAAGTGAGGCATGTTCACCTTGCACCCGGGCAAGGCTGGTCAAGGCAGCCTTGACCAAGGCTGAACCGGCCAAGGCAGCAGTGTTTGTAAGAAGTGGGGTTGAGGCCACTGAAGGTAGCAAAAGAGGTGTCTGATAATATATCCTTATATAATTTTATCTGCATCCTGTACACATACAATTATGCATTTCTTTTAAACAAAATACAGAATTACATCTTTGTTCCACATCTTAAAAATAACAAAAATATGGCTGGCAACTTTTCATGTCAATATTTATAGAATTATCTCATTCTTTTAAGTTTATTTTGGAGGGGATCTATTGCATTGACGTATGACAATATTGAAACTGCCTTTTCAAAAATCATAACTGAGAAAAGTATTACAATGAAAAAGAGCTGACCTAACCTACTCCATCTCGCTTCTAATCTCCAAGTTGTCTTTGTTCATGTCTGGTTGTAGACTGAACTAACTTTGGAAGGAATTTAGTTTATAGTTTAACTTTGAAACAAAGATGATAACAGCCCTTCCAAAAACAAACCCCCTTCCTGCCTGGGGACTATACTGCCTTTATAGAACTAATAAATTAGTCACGGGGTTAGAAATTACGGTTTAGGAGTCATGCAGCTAGAGGCTGCAAGATTCTGGCCCTCTCAAATAGCTCCTGGGAATAGCATCACTATTGTAAAACCTGAGATCAGTGCTTGAGATAACCAATCAGCACTCCTGACTCACTGGCACCTACCCACCAAATTATGCTTAAAAACCCCTGATCCCTGAGTTCTCAGGGAGACTGATTTGAGTAATAATAAAACTCCTGTCTGCCATACAGGTGGCTCTGTGTGAATTACTCTTTCTCCACTGCATTTCCCCTGTCTTGATAAATTGGCTCTGTGTAGGCAGTGGGCAAGGTGAACCCATTGGGTGATTACAATATGGGGAAATAGAATTTTCCTGCTGATGGAAACTGGTTTCCAATTTTTTTTTAATTTTTGTTTTTTTTTGTTATTGCAAACATCAATACAATAATCATCCTTAAACATATATTTTTGCTTTTGTGTTATTTATTAGATTTTAAAAATATCTGTCAGTATATTTTTATAGTTTTTTTCAATAGTCTTGTATATCGTCTTATAAATATACCAACAAAATGAGGACCTGGTAAGAGAACACTCACTATGGATGCTGTAGAAAATCAAATGCCTCCATGACTGTTTTTGGTAAAAGAGCCCAGCGGCCTCAAGATCTTCAAAATGTCCTCTAAGTCTTTTGTGGGTGTATCTGGTAAAAGCTAGTCATAAGTTTATACACTAGAAGAAAGGATGCTGGGAAATATAAATTTTGGATTCAACCTGGGAAAAGTGGTAGAACTATCAAAATGGAGAATGTCCAAAGGTCTTTGGGTAACCACAAATGACAAATGTCCATCACACCCAATCTGCCATTTTGTGTAATGCCTCATTTTTTTTCTTTAAAAATTTCAAATATTCTGATATTTATTTATGTATTCATTCAGTACACATTTATTGAGAGCCTATGATGTGCCAATCATTGTGCTTTTTAGTGGAAATACAGTAGTGATCCTGACTTCCTGGAGCTTTTAGTTTAGTAGATGAGACAGACATTAATTACCACAGAAATAAATGTAGCATCACAAATGTGATCATTGTGTTAAAGGGGAGGAAATGGTGTGCTGAGAGGATATATCGGGGATAACTGACCCGCTAAGAAAGGTCATCTAAGAATTTGCTCATGAAGTGGTGCTTGAGCTGAGATTTGGAAGATAATTAGGCATTGATTCAGCGAACAGGAAGGGAAGAGTGTTTTAGGCAGAGCAGATAACATTTTCAAAGTCTGGGAGCAGGAGGGCACCTGCCACATATGAGAATTTGAAAAAACATTATGGTGATTGAAGCATACAGAGCGAGAGAAAATGTAGTTCTGAATGGTCCTGGAAAATAGGTAGAGGCCAGACCGTTAAAAGCCTGTGGCTAAGATTAGCATTTTGGTCTTTGGGAAGTCTCAGCCTCAGGATTTAGTGTGGAAAATAGTTTGGAAGATTTGAGGTTCCTTTGGATGGACAAATTAGGAGGTGATCACAGTTATTCAGAGAGGAAATATCCAGTGCTCAACCCAAAGAAATGTATGACAATATGTTGGCTGAATAAATGAAGGAACTAAATGCCACAGGCAATACTGTACATCTTCTAAGCAATAATAAAGCAAAAATAAAGGTAGCTGGAGGGCATTCTGTGAAATTTGATGAACAAATCCAATATAGAGTGGAGAATAAAGAAGCTATTTGATACAGATTAGCCAGGCATGAGATTTCTACTAACTGAAAATACCAAGTTATAACACAGAGAGCATCTAGGTTGCATATAATTATTGTGTTTAGTTCAGGTTATTCATTTTGATAATTTAACATTTTCATTGTCTGGCTAATGAGATTTCCTAGTAATAACATGTAAACAACTCAGTAGAAATCTATTAATTTAGATCTTCAGGTTATGTAGAAGCTTCCTTAAGAAAACACTCAATGCCTACCAAATGTATTGTTAAGTATGCCGGTTAATAAGGTCATTTGTATAAAGGAAGTAATCTGTCAGGCCTTGAGTTTACATGTTAATGGCCACTGAGGAGTCAGAAAGGAATTTAGTAGTGTAACCTGTAAATGTTTTTGTATGTCCCCAATATCTCAAAATGCTACGAATGTCAGTATAAATAATAACCTTGAGTCGAAAGCTACCATAACAGCTACCAGCACGTAAATGCAACATTTATAAACATAGCAAAGAAAATATCCGTCACAAACTCCAAGTTCTGTTCATCAGCCACACAAACAAACAAATTCAACACAAACAAAATGTTGTTACCTAATTTATTTGTAATTCTTCCTTGAAATACCATCCAGGGAGCCTTATGCTAGAGCCTAGAGGCAATTGGCAAGATACAGCAAGTCTTCTAGCTAAAAAAAATTCTATTCTATAAACTCTTGTTCATTTTCTTTTTCTTTTTTTTTTTAGTCAACTTTAATCCTTTTGCCCTCAAACTTTTCTTGTCAAAAGTAACATTATCCTCCATTTTAACATCCCATTTTGTCCTTGTTTACCTTATTAAAAAATGACTTTTTTTTTTATTATACTTTATGTTCTAGGGTACATGTGCACAATGTGCAGGCTTGTTACATATGTATACATGTGTCATGTTGGTGTGCTGCACCCATTAACTCATTTACATTAGGAATATCTCCTAATGTTATCCTTACCCCCTCTGCCGACCCCACAACAGGTCCTGGTGTGTGATGTTCCCCTTCCTGTGTCCAAGTGACCTCATTGTTCGATTCCCACCTATGAGTGAGAACATGTGATGCTTGAATGACTCTTAAGTCATAGTTTCTCTTTCTTGTTGAGTGGGCTAGATCCTCCTTGATGGAAACAAAGGGTTAAATCAGCACTCAAAGCAACAAACTCCCTTGGTATTCAGCAACTCATGTCAGAATGAGTTTCTTTAAGTTAGTAATAAAGAGGAGAAGTGACATTAGTGGTTGTACTAATTTATATTCCCACCAAGTGTACAAGCGTCCTCTTTTCCCCACATCCTCAACAGCTTTTGTTATTGACTGTCTTTTGGATCTAAGCCATTTTAACTGGGGTGAGATGATATCTCATTGTAGTTTTGATTTGCATTTCTCTGATGATCAATGGTGTTGAGTACTGATACAGTTTGGCGCTGGTCCCCATCCAAATCTCATCTGGAATTGTAATCCCCACGTGTTGGGGGAGGGGCCTAGTGGGAGGTGATTGAATCATGGAAACTGACTTCTGCCTTGCTGTTTTTGTGATAGTGAGTTCTCATGAGAGCTGGTTGTTTGAAAGTGTGTGGCATGTCTCCCTTCACTCTCTCTCCTGCTCCGCCATAGTAAAGACATGGTTACTTCCTCTTCACCTTCCACCGTGATTGTAAGTCTGCTGAAGCCGCCCAGCTATGCTTACTGTATAACCTGCAGAACTGGGAGTTGATTAAACCGCTTTTCTTCATAAATTACTCAGTCTTAAGTAGTTCTTTATAGCAGTGTGAGAACAGACTAATACAAGTACCTTTCATATGTCTGTTTGCCATTTTTATGTCTACTTTTGAGCAATGTCTATTTAAGTCTTTTGCCTATTTGTTAATTGGATTATTAGACTTTTTCCTATGGAGTTGTTTGAGCTCCTTATATATTCTGGTTATTAATCCCTTGTCTGAGGAGTAGTTTGCAAATACTATATCCCATTCTGTGGGTCTTTTCACTTTGTTTCTTGTATCCTTCGCTGTGCAGGAACTTTTTAACTTGATGTGATTCTTATTTGTCCATGTTTGCTTTGGTTACCTGTGCTTGTGAGGTATTGCCCAAGAAATCTTTGCCCAGATTAATGTCCTGGAGAGTTTCCCCAATATTTTATTGTAGTCATTTAATAATTTGAAGTCTTAGATGGAAGTCTGTAATCAATTTTGATTTGATTTTTTTTTTTTTGAGATGGAGTCTCGCTCTGTCACCCAGGCTGGAGTGCAGTGGCCGGATCTCAGCTCACTGCAAGCTCCGCCTCCCGGGTTCACACCATTCTCCTGCCTCAGCCTCCCGAATAGCTGGGACTACAGGCGCCTGCCACCTCGCCCGGCTAAGTTTTTGTATTTTTAGTAGAGACGGGGTTTCACTGTGTTAGCCAGGATGGTCTCGATCTCCTGACCTCGTGATCCGCCCGTCTCGGCCTCCCAAAGTGCTGGGATTACAGGCTTGAGCCACCGCGCCCGGCCCTGATTTGATTTTTGTATATAGAGATAGGGGTCATTTTGATCTGATTTATTTATTTATTTATTTATTTATTTATTTATTTATTTATTTTTATTATTATTTTTTAAGACAGAGTCTTGCTCTGTCACCCAGACTGGAGGGCAGTGGCACGTTCTTGGCTCACTGCAACCTCTGCCTCCTGGGTTCAAACGATTCTCCTGCCTCAACCTCCCAGGTAGCTGGGATTACAAACGTGTGCCAACACGCCTGGCTAATTTTTGTATTTTTACTAGAGATGGGGTTTCATCATGTTGGCCAGGCTGATCTCAAACTCCCAACCTCAGGTGATCTGCCTGCCTCGGCCTCCCAAAGTGCTGGGATTACAGGCAGGAGCCACTGCACCTGGCCCTAGATTCATTCTTTTGCATATGGATATCCACTTTCCCCAGCATCATTTATTGATGAAACTGTCTTTCCCCCAGTATATGTTCTTGGCATCTTTGTCAAAAATGAGTTCACTGTAAGTGTGTGGATTTCTTTCTGGGTACTTTATTCTGTTCCATTGGTGTATGTGTCTCTTTTTATAGCAGTACCATGCTGTTTTGGTTACTATATCTCTGGGTTCTGTAACCCAGCCTGTTTCCTAGGCCTTCAAATATAATTTGAAGTGAGGTAATGTGATTCCTCTCATTTTGTTCTTTTTGCTTAGGATAGCTTTAGCTATACCAGGTCTTTTGTGGTTCTGTATAAATTTTATAATTTCTTCTATTTCTGTGAAACATGTCATTGGTATTTTAATAAGGGTTGCATTGAATTTGTAGATTGCTTTGGATAGTAAGGACATTTTAACAATATTGATTTTGCCAATCTATGAACATAAATTACTTTTTCATTTTTTTGTTGTTCTCTTCAATTTATAGTTTTCATTATGAAAACTTTCACTTCTTTGGTTAATTCCTAGGTATTTAACTTTATGTGTGGCTATTGTAAATGAGATTTTTAAAAATTTCTTTTTCACATTGTTCACTGGTGGCATACAGAAATGCTACTGATTTTTGTATGTCAATTTTGTATCCTGCAACTTTACTGAATGTTTATCAGTTCTAATAGTTTTCTTGAGCCATCTTTAGGTTTTTCCAAAGGTAAGATCATATCATCAACAAACAAAAATAATTTGACTTATTCTTTTCCAATTTGGATGACTTTTTTTGTTTGTTTTTGTCTGATTGCTGTAGCTAGGACTTCCAGTACTATGTTGAATAACAGTGGTGACAGTAGGCATCCTTATCATGTCCCAGATCTTACAGGAAAGGCTGTCAGTTTTTCCCCATTCCATATGGTACTAGCTGTGGAATAATATGGCTTTTATTATGATGTCATATATGGCTTTTATTATGATGAGGTAAGCTCCTTCTATACAGTTTTTTGAGAGTTTTTATTATGAAGGGGATATTGAATTTTATCAAATGCTTTTTCAGCATCAATTGAAATGATCATATAATGTTTGTATCTCATTCTGTTGATATGATGTATCATGTTGATTGGTTTGCATATGTTGAACCGTTCTTGCATCTCCCTCTTTGCTGAGAATTTTTGCATGAATATTCATCAAAGATATTGGCCTGTAGTTTTCATTTCTTTTTCTTTTTTTCTTTCTTCTTCATTTTTTTGATGTGTCTTTTTCAGGTTTTCATATCAGGGTAAAACTGGCCTCATAGAATGAGTTTGGAGGTATTCTTTCCTCCTTTATTTTTTGGAATAGTTTAAATAGGACCAATATTAGCTCTTTAAGTGTTTGGTAGAATTTAGCAGTGAAGTCATCAGGTCCTGGGCTTTTCTTTACTGGGATAGTTTTTATTATGGCTTTGATCTGGTTACTTGTTATTGGTCTGTTCAGGCTTTGGATTTCTTCCTGCTTCAGTCTTTTTTTTTTTTTGAGATGGAGTCTCGCTCTGTCGCCCAGGCTGGAGTGCAGTGGCCGGATCTCAGCTCCCTGCAAGCTCCGCCTCCCCGGTTTATGCCATTCTCCTGCCTCAGCCTCCGGAGTAGCTGGGACTACAGGCGCCCGCCACCTCGCCCGGCTAGTTTTTTTGTATTTTTTAGTAGAGATGGGGTTTCACCGTGTTCGCCAGGATGGTCTCGATCTCCTGACCTTGTGATCCGCCCGTCTCAGCCTCCCAAAGTGCTGGGATTACAGGCTTGAGCCACCGCGCCCGGCCCTTGCTTCAATCTTGATAGGTTGTGCGTATCTAGAAACTCGTCAATTTCTCCTAGAGTTTCCAGTTTATTGGCATATAGCTGCTCATAGTAGCCACTAACAATTCTTTGAATTGTTGCAGTATCAGTTATCATATTTCCTGTTCCATTTCTGATTTTATTTTTTCGATTCTCTTAGTCTGGCTAAAGATTTGTCAATTTTGTTTTTTTTGAAAAACAACTTTTTGCTTCATTAATCTTTTGTATTGTATTTTTATTTCAATTTTATTTATTTCTGCTCTTATTTTTATTATTTATTTTCTTCTACTAATTTTGAGTTTGGTTTGCTCTTATTTGAAATATTTCTTCTTTTTTGATGTAGGCACTTGTAACTAGATACTTCCCTCTGAGCCCTGCTTTTGCTGTATCCCACAGGTTTTGGGATGTGTTTGCATTATCATTTGTTTCAATACAATTTTTCAATTTCCTTCTTATTTTCTTCATTAACACACTGGTCATTCAGAAGCATGTTGTTTAATTGCCATGTATTTGTATGGTTTCCAAAATTCTTCTTATTATTGATTTCTAGTTTTATTCCATTGTGATCAGAAAAGATGCTTGATAATATTATTTTTTTGAATGTTGTTAATACTTGTTTCATGACCTTACATATGGTCTATTTTTGAGAATGACTCATGTGAGGAAAAGGATGTATTCTGTAGCCCTTGGATGAAATGCTCTGAAAATATCTATTAGATCCATTTGGTCTGTGGTATAGATTAAGTCTGATGTTTCTTTGTTGATTTCTGTCTATAAGACTTGTCCAATGCTGAAAGTGAGGTGTTAAAGTCTCCAGTTATTATTGTATTGGGGCCTATCTCTCTCTTTAACTCTAATAATATTTCCTTTATATATCTGGATGCTCCAGTATTGGGTGATATATGTTGAAAATTGTTATATCATCTTCCTGAATTGACCCCTTTATCATTATACAGTGATCTTCTTTGTCTCTTCTTACAGTTTTTGTCTTGAAATCTATTTTGTCTAAGTATAGCGACTCCTGCTGTTTTTTTGGGTTTTCATTTGCAAGGATTATCTTTTTCCATCCCTTTCTTTTCAGTCTATGTGCATCTTCATAGGTGAAGTGTGTTTCTTGTAGGCAACAGGTGAATGGGTCTTGTTTTTTTTTTTCTCTTTAATCTATTCAGCCAGTCTATGTCTTTTGATAGTAGAGTTTAGTTCATTTATATTCAATGTTATTATTGATAAGTAAGGACTTACTCCTGTCATTTTGTTATTTGTTTTCTGGCTGTTTTGTGGTCTCTTTTTCTTTCTTTCCTTTCTGTTTTCCTCTAGTGAAGATGATTTTCTCTAGTGATATGATTTAATTTCTTGTTTCTTATTTTATTCTGTATCCATTGTATGTTTTTTGATTTGAGTTTACCATGAAGCTTGCAAATGCTATCTTGTAACCCATTATTTTAACCTGATAACAGCTTAACAATATTTGCATAAACTAATAAAAACTCACTTTAACTTTGTTCTCTTGCTTTTAAAATTTTTGTTTTTTCTATTTGTATCTTATTGTACTGCTTATGTCTTGAAAAGCTGTTGTAGTTATTATATTTGATTGGTTCATCATTTAGTCTTTCTACTTAAGATAAGAGTAGTTTGGGCCGGGCGCGGTGGCTCAAGCCTGTAATCCCAGCACTTTGGGAGGCCGAGACGGGCGGATCACGAGGTCAGGAGATCGAGACCATCCTGGTTAATACGGTGAAACCCCGTCTCTACTAAAAAGTACAAAAAACTAGCTGGGCGAGGTGGCGGGCGCCTGTAGTCCCAGCTACTTGGGAGGCTGAGGCAGGAGAATGGCGTGAACCCGGGAGGTGGAGCTTGCAGTGAGCTGAGATCCGGCCACTGCACTCCAGCCTGGGCGACAGAGCGAGACTCCGTCTCAAAAAAAAAAAAAAAAAAAAAAAAAAAAAAAAAAAAAAAAAAAAAAAAGAGTAGTTTGTACACCACATTCACAGTGTTTTGACATTCTGTGTACTTACTATTACCAGTGAGTTTTGTACCTTCAAATGATTTCTTATTGCTCATTAACATCCTTTCTTTTTCACTAAAGTACCCCCTTTAGCATTTCTTGTAGGACAGGTCTGGTGTTGATAAAAATCCTTCAGCTGTTGTTTGTCTAGGAAAGTCTTTATTTATCCTTATGTTTGAAGGATATTTTCATGGGATATACTATTCTAGCATAACTTTTTTTTTCCTTCAGCACTTTAAATATGTCATGCCACTCTCTCCCAGCCTGTAACGTTTCCACTGAAAAGTCTGGTGCCAGATGTATTGGAGCTCCATTGTATGTTATTTGTTTCTTTTCTCCTGCTGTTTTTAGGATCCTCTAAAAGGATCTTTGGGAGTTTGATTATTAAATACCTTGAGATAGTCTTCTTCAGGTTAAATATACTTGGTTTTCTATAACCTTTATGTACTTGGATGTTGATATCTTTCTCTAGATTTGGGAAGTTCTCTGTTACTATTCCTTTGAATAAACTTTCTATCCCTGTCTCTTTTTCTACCTCCTCATTAAGGCCCATAACTCTCAGTTTTGCCCTTTTGAGGCTATTTTGTATTTCCTTTATATGTGCTTCACTGTTTTCTTAAATTCCTTTCTTTTTAATCTCCTCTGGCTGTGTATTTGCAAGTAGCTTGTCTTCATGCTCACCTATTCTTTCTTCTGCTTGATCTACTCTGCTATTAAAGGACTCTGATGTATTTTTTAATGTGCCAATTGCATTTTTCAGCTCCAGAATTTCTGCTTGACTCATTTTAATTATTTCAATCTTTCTGTTAAATTTATCCAATAGAATTCTAAATTCCTTCTCTGTGTTATTTTGAATTTCTTTGAGTTTACTCAACACAATTATTTTGAATTTTCTGCCTGAAAGGTTACATATCTCTGTTTCTCCAAGATTGGTTCCTGGTGCCTTATTTAGTTTAGTTGGTGAAGTCATGTTTTCCTGTATGGTGTTGGTACTAGTAGATGTTCTTCGGTGTCTGGGCATTGAAGAATTAGGTATTTATTATAGTTTTCACTGCCTTGGCTTATTTGTAGCCGTCCTTCTTGGGAAGGCTTTCTAGATATTTGAAAGGACTTGCATGTTGCGATCTAAACTGTTTCTGCTTTAGGGGACACCCCAAGCCCAGTAACACTGTTGTTATTGCAGACTCCTAGAGATAACACCTTGATGGTCTTCGACAAGATCTGAGAGAATTCTCTAGATTACCAGGCAGAGATTTTTGTTCTCTTCCCTTACTTTCTCCAAAATATGGAGAGTCTCTTTCTCTATTCTGAGCTACCAAAAGCTGGGGGTGGGATGACACAAACATTCCTGTGTTTACCACCACTGTGACTGGGCTGGGTCAGACCTGAAGCCAGCATAGTGTTGGGTCTCACCCAAGGCCTGTTGTACCCACTCCCTAGTTAATGCCTGTGTTTGCTCAAGGTCCTGGGGCTCTACAATCAGCAGGTGGTAAAGCCATCCAGGTCTCTGTCCTTCCCTTTGGGGAAGTGAGGTCCCCAAGGCCCCAGGTGGGTCCAGAAGTGTCATCTTGGTGTCAGGGACTACAGTAAAAAACCTTAGAAGTATACTTGGTATTCTATTGTATTGCAGCTCAGCTGGCACTTAAACCACGTGATGCAGTTCTTCCCACTCTTTCCTCCCCTTTCCATAAAGAGAGGAGTGTCACCCTATAGCCCCTGCCAACCCTGGCCACGAGGAGAACTGCCAGACTACCACTGATGTTCCCTTAAGGCCCAAGGTCTCTTAAGTCAGCTTGTAGTGAATGCTGCCTGGCCTGGGACTCACCCTTCAGGGCAGTGGGCTCTCCTCTGACTTAGGGCAGGTCCAGAACTGCTGTCCAAGAGTCAAACCCTGGAACTGGGGACCCCAAGAGCCTGCCTAGTGCTCTACCCCACTGTGGTGGTGTTTGTACCTAAGGTGCAAGATGTCTCCTTTACTTTGCCCTCTGCTTTTCTCAAGCAGGAGGAGTTTTGCCCCATAGCCACCAACCATATAATGTGCTGGGTCTCACCTGAAGCCAGCAAGTCTTGGAGGCTCACCAATGCCCTCGATCTAGTACCTGGGATGTTGTTGCCGGTTATTCAGGGTCCAAAGGCTCTTCAGTTAGCAGGTGATGTATGCTGACAGGAATGGGTTCTTTCTTTCGAGGCAGCTGGTTCCCTTCTGGCCCAAGGTGTGTCTAGAAATGTTATCTGGGAGTTGGGGCCTGGAACGGGAGCCTCCTGACTCTGACTGATGCCCTATACTGCTGTAGCTGAGCTGGTATCCAAGCTCAGCTTGGAGGACAAAGTCCTCTCTACTCTTGCCTTTTCTCTCCTTGAGTGGAGGGAAGGGTCTCTTTTGGAGCTGTGAACTGTGCAGCCTGGGGTTAGGGGGATGGAACTTTGGCTCTCTGTGGCAATGTTTGCACACATTCAAGTTCAGACCACTGGGATTGCTGATTCCCCTCTGGGTAGCGATGGTTTAAAGGCTTCCTTTGTGGGTTGGCATTAACTGAGTTTCATCTAATTTTCTTTTCAGCTCTAACAAGACAGCACTGAGTTCAATGCCTTATAATTGCTGTGTTCTCCCTCTCCTAGTGCCCAGAGATGCTCTCTGCACCTTGCCTCCACTGCTGGGGATGGGGAGAGATGGCATCAGCGATTCAAGGCTGCTTTTGCTATCTCTTCAGTGTCTCTTTCAGTGATATGAAGTTAAAGCCAGGTACCATGAGTGTTCACCTAATTTTTGGTTCTTATGAAGGTATTTTTTTTTTGTGTGTGTAGATAGTTGTTGACTTGGTGTTTTTGCCCCAGGGGGACAATTGGTGGAGCTTTCTCTTCTGACATCTTGCTGGAGCAAGATGAAAATGTTGACTCAGTTAGTTCTTAAGGTCACAGGAATATAAACCCTCTGCATGGAACTTGTTTCACTATCTGGTTTGTGTTCCCAAATGTCCTGCCGAATGGCACATCCTTTCTAAAAATAGACAACACATTTTATTGCTGCTAAATAGACATAAACCCAAAAGTTAACAGTTACAAAATTTCTTCCACAAAATCTATTATCAAATACATATTAAAAACTTGTTTCTCAATCTCATGTATTTTTTTCTATGCAATAGATTTTTTCTTTTAATCAAAACTGCCTACCAGTCACTACAATTCTAAAACCTTTAAGGATACAGAGAAATGTTTCGTCAACTATAAAGTTTCTATGCTACAGTGATAAATTAGTTACATTATTCATGTTTGTTTATAATTTTCGTAGTACCCTGCAGACATGAGTGACAAGTTATAGGAAAGATTTAAGTTCAGTACCTCAGAATTTTCTAATAGAAGTTGATTGGTTAATCTGGCAGTATTAAGTAGCTGCCATAATCTCCTTCAGCTTCTTGTCCTCCCCAGCTCCATTTAATGAGGCTCCCAGTAGGGATAGAAGCACAGTGGTCAGCGAATAGGGATAGCAGTCACAGCAGTCTCCCTTCCTTTCTCAGGGAGAAAGAAGCTGCTCCTGGAGAATAATTATCAGAACTGGTATTTGCATGGCTTTTGGCAAGTGTAAAGTATATATCCCACATTATCTTTAGAATAAACACAGCAGGTAAGTTGGGATGGTTGTTATTTTTGTCCTTGCTGATGCCAGTATTATTGTTATATTTTATTACTTCTGATAGAGATAGAAATTGAGATACAGACAAAAAAGAAAACTGTTTCAGAAAACTTACACAAGTTGCCCAGTGTCCCATACATAGTAAGTGGCAAAGCATAGACTTGAATCTGGATCCTTGAACTCTAAACCCTTTTTTCTTTTCCATTGGCCAACCTGAATGCCCACTTAAGGCTAGGCATTAGACTAGTCCCCTTACCATAACTAACTGATAATCGTGAATTTGTGACATATTTCTGGTTTTTCAGAGTTTAAGCATGTGGAATATCTTTCTATTCTTGATGCTTGAATAATAACTTTGGTTGTAGCACAATCCACAGTACAATCTTATACTGCATATCTCCAAGTTTCTTTTTCCTTTCTTAGCTTTTATTCATCCTGATGGGCAAATTCCTATGTTAATCTTTCTCTCTTAGTGTTCTTTGTTGAGAAGTATTTTCACTGTGGGACATCCTCTCTCACTACTTTATAAGCAGCTTCTTTTTTCTCAGTAGTGAACACACTGTGCTAAGGGATATGTCAAGTTTGTTTTATCTTCCTCAGGTGTTTGAAGTTCTAGTAAAAAGACCGACTACCCAAGGGCATCACCCTTTCTGGTAGGGTTCTGTGCTGCTAGCTTAGATGAATGAGGCCCATTTAAAAACATCTTTACTGGGCTTCTCATGAAAAGACTCTTACAATATTAAAGGTTTTAAAATTTTATTTTAAAACTTTCTTTTTAAAATCATTAAAGTTTTATTTTTTTATCAGAGAAATATATGTCTATGTTACAAAGTAAGAAAGACGGAATAATTTTAAATACATAATGAGTTTTTTTGTCCTCACTCCATCCTATTCTCACACCTACTTACCATGGGCAACCTATT
This sequence comes from Theropithecus gelada, assembly GCF_003255815.1. Classification (NCBI taxonomy): domain Eukaryota; kingdom Metazoa; phylum Chordata; class Mammalia; order Primates; family Cercopithecidae; genus Theropithecus; species Theropithecus gelada. The sequence goes on from NC_037673.1 coordinate 116,306,609, forward strand.
ATTTTAATTGTATGTGTTTCTAGTTATTCTAGTCATTACCTTTATCACTGCAAATACTATGATAATTCCTTTATTTTTTGATTTATGATCACTAGAGAAGAGCTGCTAACATTACCTGCATTTCTAAGAAAGGCATTTGTCACACTTGCATAATTTCTACCACTTTGCCCCATTTTCCTTCTTTCTGTTCCTTCTAATTTATAAAATTTCCTATTGGTTCCCATTCTAATTTCCAGTAATATCCATATATATTTATTATTTAACATTCACTTTATTTTATTTTATTTTTTGAGACAGGGTCTTGCTCTGTCACCTAGTCTGGAGTATAGTGGTGTGGTCACAGCCTCGACTTCCTTGACTTAGGTGATTCTCTCACCTCAGCCTCTTGAGTAGATGGGACTAAAGGTGCATGCCACCATGCCTGGCTATTTTTTTTTTTTTTTTTTGTATTTTTGTAGAGATGGGGGTCTGTCCATGTTGTCCAGGCTAGTCTTGAACTCCTGGGCTCAAACGATCCTCCTGCCTTGGCCTCCCAAAGTGCTGGGATTACAGGCGTGAGCCACTGTGCCTGGCCAATTTTACATCGACTTTCAATATTCTCCTTTGAATCCCTGATATGTAAGATGGATGTTTTAGAGTCACTAACTTTTCCACACACCGGTCTTTCCATTGCTCAACTTCTAGCAGTTATAACTCTACATTTGTCAAATTGAAAACATTTACAATTTATTTTGTAATCATAATTAATCTTGTGCATTTCTATAGGCTAATTTTTAAATCTGAAAATTAATAAAAAGTGTTTACATCATTATGTCTACATAATAAGTTTTTATTTCTGTCTCTTCCCCCATGCCACTTGGGGAAGAGTGTGGCATCAAGGCCAAATAAAGCATTTTTTCTTAATGAAAGGAATGAGGCACATCCCCCCATATATCTCCCAACTCCCTGAGCCCAGCACGAGCCCAGCACAAACCCATCCCCTACATATCTCCCAACTCCCTGAGCCCAGCACGAGCCCAGCACAAACACATCCCCCATATATCTCCCAACTTCCTGAGCCCAGCACAAACACATTCCTCCATATTTCTTTCAAACTTCAGAAAAACATCACCTGGGAAATCTCCGATAAGGACGCAGCAGGAACCAATAAAAAATGCTAAATGTATAATATTAACCAATTGTAATGCTGTAACCGAGAAACCGAGAGAATTACCTTGTTCCCCTGTAACTTTACATATCCTGTTTACATCGGGCTATAAAAAGCAAGCACTCGCATTGTTCGAGGCCCCTCTTGTATGCTGTGGAATGGAGGGACCAAGTTCGAACTTGTAGTAAAGATCCTTGCCGCTTGGCTTTGACTCTGGACTCTGGTGGTCTTCTTTGGGGAACAAATGGTCTGGGTATAACATTACACTTCAACATTTTCTCATAATCTTGTACATTTTAGTTAGCAACATTTTAGAGTCGTGACTCTTCTGCATAGTTTTCATTTTCCTGGGGTTTTTTGGTTGCTTTTTCTTTCTTCAAGATTTTCTCCTTGTCTTTGATTTTCTGCATTTGAATACGACACGTTTAGTTGTCAGATTTTTAGTATTTATCCTGCTTGGTGTTCTTTGCACTTCGTAGATTTGTGGTTTGGTGTCTGTCATTAATTCTGGAAAATTCTCAGCCATTATAACTTCAAATATTTCTTCCTTTTCTCTCTTTCTTTTCCTCCTGCAATTCCCATTATGCAGTTTACACCTCTTGTAATTATGCAGTATACACCTCTTATAACTGGACCACAGTTCTTGAACATTTTGTCAGGCCTCTGAGCCAAAGCCAAGCCATCGCATCCCTTGTGACTTGCACATGTATGCCCAGATGGCCTGAAGTAACTGAAGAATCACAAAAGAAGTGCAAATGTCCTGCCTCGCCTTAACCGATGACATTCCACCACAAAAGAAGTGAATATGGCCGGTCCTTGCCTTAAGCGATTATATTATCTTGTGAAATTCCTTTTCCTGGCTCATCCTGGCTCAAAAAGCTCCCCCACTGAGCACCTTGTAACCCCCACTCCTGCCCGCCAGAGAACAACCGCCTCTGACTGTAATTTTCGTTTACCTACCCAAATCCTATAAAACGGCCCCACCCTTATCTCCCTTTGCTGACTCTCTTTTCGGACTCAGCCCGCCTGCACCCAGGTGAAATAAACAGCCATATTGCTCACACAAAGCCTGTTTGGTGGTCTCTTCACACGGACGCGCACGACGCATTTGATTCCATCTATTTTTCTTTTTGCTTTTAAGTTTGGGCTCTTTTACTGGCATATCTTTAAGTTCACTGGTTCTTTCTTCAGTCATAATCAGTCAACTGATGATCTCATAGAAGGCAGTCTTTATTTCTGGTACAGTGTTTTTATTTCTAGCATTTCCTTTTGATGCTTTCTTAGTTTCCATCTCTTTGCTTATGTTACCCATCTGTTCTTGCATGTTGTCCCCTTTTTCCCATTAGAACTCTTAGCAAGTTAATCATAGTTATTTTAAATCCCCAGTCTGATAATTCTAAAATCTCTGCCATATCTAAATCTGGTTCTAATGTTTGCTCTGTTTCTTCGAGCTGTAATTTTTTTTTTCATTTTAGCATGTTTGTAATTTTTTTGTTGAAAGCCAGATATCATGTATTGGGTAAAAGTAACTGAGGTAGATTTTATGTTTATCTGGCTACCAGTTAGGCTGTGAGTAGAAAAAAAACTTTAAGATTTCTTGCCTGTATAAAAATTCCATCTTACTGTTCCCTTCCCTGATTGATAATTTGGGTATTCTAAGTTTAAAATAATTTTCAGTGTGGCTGATGAAGTCTGAGGCCAATATGATTATAATTTCTTTAGAGATGTAACTTTTTAAACTGTGATGAATTTTTAGAACCTTAATTTTTACTCCGGGTATTCTGAAATTTTACAAATAACTCTTTAGGTGTGGGATTTTCATTCATTTGCTCAGGGACCAAGGAGATCTTCCAATATGAAAATCATTTATCTCCAACTCTAGTAAGTTTTTACTCTTTCTTTGATAACTTCAAATCCTTTATTTTTCTGAAACTTGATTTTTTTTCACGATTAAGAATAAAGGGCACAGTTTGATTAAGCTAGTAGTCAATGTACATTTTCTTCTACTGTTGTGTAAGCAGAACTGTTTTTCCTGTGTTTCTCATCTAAATGAGAACTCTGTGTTTCTGGGCAGAACCTGTGGACTGGCAGCTTTCTTTTTAGACTGTAAGCAGAGGCGATCAAAGGATCCTTTTTTTTTTTTTTTTTGAGACAGAGTCTCACTCTGTTTCCCAGGCTGGAGTGCAGTGGTGATCTTAGCTCACTGCAATCTCTGCCTTCCAGGTTCAAGCAATTCTCCTGCCTCAGCCTCCCGAGTAGCTGGGACTACAGCATGCACCACCACACCTGGCTAATTTTTGTATTTTTAGTAGAGATGGGGTTTCACCATGTTGGCCAAGATGGTCTCGATCTCTTGATCTTGTGATCTGCCCGCCTCGGCCTCCCAAAGTGCTGGGATTACAGGCATGAGCCACTGCGCCTGGCCCCAAGGGGATCCTTAAGTGCCTAAATAAGTGCTTTCATCTGGGAGTACCAACTTGTTCCCTGGAAGCTTATCTGCAGTTAATTAGATTGCTTTAGAGATGACCTCTGCCCTTGCTCTGTACAAAGTATTTTACCTGTGAATAGACACCCAGAAGAAAGCTGTGTGGTTGAGACAGGAACCAGAGACAGTAACTAGCAGAGGTTGCTGCACAGTTAAACCCCTTGTGTTCTGCCCTGTTTCCACTGCTAGCCTCAGTATGTGCTCACTCTCGGTTTCCGGTCTTTGAAGTTCAGTCACTGGGCCCAACTTTCAACTTCACTACAGCCAGGATTTCGCCTAGTTTTATCCATCGACTTGTTTGAATCCACTGTTTCCTAGAAATTTGTTAAAATCCTTTGAGAACTGATAACTATGCCTCATTCTTTGCATTGTTATTGTTCTATTCATTTTGTATGTTTATTGTGCTGTTTCAACAGTCTGGTGAAAAAGAGAGATAAATGTGGATGCTTAGTCCATCTCTTTGAACCCAGAATGCTTCTAATTTAAAATTTGTCTTAGTTATCTAAACAATATATGAAAAACTCTTATTGTAAAATTGTAAGAACACAATTATATAGAATAAAAAGTTAAAATCTGCCTTTATCTCTGCCTCACTTTCCCTCCAGCTGCTCATCATCAGTTGACCTTTGCCGTATGCAAGCCCCACTTACCCAACCACTTACTTCCTCACATACAACCACTGTTAGTAGTTTGGTATATATCTCAGTAGACTTTTCTCAATGTATTTTGAATCAAATATGATAATAAAGGTTCGTTTGCTTTTATAATAAGTATATTTATACTCCATGTATCATTTATGTAGCTTGCCATTATTATAGAATGACTATTAAGTAATATGTTTTCAATCTCTAGTCTTAATGGCATTCATTTCTTCTTCAAGTTAGCTGAAATAAATTTGGATTGACTCCTTTCCCTGAAGATAGCTATTTTGGATATCATAAGTCTGATATGAAGTCATAATTATCTACTAATCATTTTGTAATTTAGATTCTATTTATTTTTAATTAAATCATTCCTCTTAAGCATCTTTCCCTTTTACTAAAAATTATGCAAAAAATAGAAGTTCTAGGCTACTTGTAATAAAAGCATTTTGGCTTTTATTTACCTCATTTTTTAAAATAAGAAATTGCAGTTCAGAAATACTGTGATTTTCACAAGGTCACATGGATAATGATCAGAGGACAAGAGTTTCCTGACTCCTATCATAGTGTTCTCCAGCCAGACAGTGTTTCCTTATAATTGAAAACTCTGCTTCTCCCAGGAGAAAAATAAAACTGCTAACAAATATGAATCAACCTTTGAAATAGAATAAAACAAAGAAGCTGTAAGAAATATGTAAGGGGGCATTTATATAAGAAATATATCCAGTAGCTCTTGGCACATGCACAGTTAAAAATTCTCATATAACAAGAAAGATAATCTGGAGAGTGTGTGTAAACCTTTTGTGACAATTTTCCTGACAATCTGCCCCATCCTGCCCAGCCCAGATAGTGAAACAGTTAAGCCCTCCCTTTTCTAAAGTTTATTGTCCTTTTGACTCTGAATTATGACTTGTTTCATGTCCATATCCTCTCTTAGTAGCAAACTCCTTGATTACAGGGACTTTGTCTTATTCATATCTGAACCCCAGCGCCTAGGCAATACATGGAATGTGCAAGGTGCTTACTAAATGTTTCTTGAATGAATAGACACCTTGTATTACTATGCCAAATTCTTTAAATTTGACCACTAAGGATAACTAACTGTGGGCTGTGACAAATATTAATTCTATGAATAATCTTATAGGAAGGAGATTCTAAGTATTTTTTATGACAATTATGGGATAAGACAGTGTAATAGCCTCATAATTTAAAGCAAACTGGGAAAGAAGGTTGTATCTATTTTTTTCACTCTGAATTTGTAGACAGAAAACATCACAGTTTTAGAACTTGCACAAAAATAAGCATATCACCCAATAAAAACATTCAACTATGTTTTGGGATGACTATATTTTAAAATCTTCCTTGCTAATCAGCACCCCTCACCTATTGTTTAAAGTATGGGCTAAAGTATCTAGCTGAAATTTAATAATGTTTTGCTTTCATTGTTTTTTATTTAATTACAATAATCTGCCATTTATGGTCAATGACAGATTTTTATTCATGGTCTTAGCATTAAATTTTCCTTTAATGATAAACTAATTTATATTTTAAAGTGGGCCAATTCAAAGAATGACAGTAAGGAAAGGATAGTACAGGGAGTGCCACATGATAATAATTGTGGCAGTTGTATATGAATGGCTAAAGTTTGGGCATACTAGGTTATAGTGTAAGGCCAGAGCTGGTGTCTAATTCCAGTAACAGATCAACCAAAGCCAAATTTGAACAGCTAGAGAGTCTGACTCAGTAGCTTTACTGTGACTCCTAAATGGGTTGTAGATGAAGGACTAGGATTTCTGGCCTAATGTGAATGAATGTGGAATCTTGTCAAAGTTCTGTGAAGCTTTAGAAAACCAGGGCTGTGAGGGGCAGGCCTAGCTGGAGTCCCGAAGGCCATTTATAGTGGACTTTTTTTCTCAATTTCTTCATCTCCCATTCACCTTTTTAGGCAGTCCTGTCTTGCATCCACCCATCTCACATTACTCTACCAATACAGCTCTCACATAGTCAGTAATTACCTTCCCAGGGCATTTATCAATCTTCGTCTTTCTTAACCTTTCCGTAGCTTTTAATGTGTATTTTCTTTCCACCATTCCTTACACGTTCCTTTTCCTTGGCTTCACGACACCTCATTCTCCTGGTTGATTTTTAATCATATGGTTTCAGGAAGGCAACCAAAGGGATAGAGGTAACCTTTGCAAACTCATTCTCACTTGTTAAGCCACTAAATGTGGGTTTCCTCAAAGCTGGAGCCTAGGCTCTCTTTTTTCCCCTCTGGACTCTTGCCCTGGACGTGGAATCCACATTAACATTCAATTCTTACCTGTATGCATAAGACTCACAAATAAATACTTCCAGCCAGATCTTTTCTCTGGGACCCAGACCCATCTACCTAATTGCCATGCTGACACCTTACAGCGAAGTGGTATGAAAATTCTGTCCAAATCAGCCCTTGGATTACCCTCCTCCTTTCTGCCTGTCTCCCTTATCAAACCTAGTCCTTGTCTCCTGTCTTCTATCTCAGTAAATGTTGTCATATTCCAGACATTACCAAAGCCAGAAACCTAGAGTCACCCTAATACCTCCTGGAACCTTACATTCTATACCCAAGCCATACCCAAATTTTGGAAGCTTCACAACTTAAATTTATCTCTCACTCTTTTCTCTCTCTACCTCTAGATCATTATTACTGCCATTGCCCTGTTCAAGCTACCATCTTCTCTACTGAATGACTACAATGGCTTCTATGTCCCCCTCCCGGTTTTGTTTTTTTTTTTTTTAATTTTAATTTTCTTGCTACTCCCCTTCCGCATTCCCCATGCTGTGCATTCTCTTCCTTCTTCCTGAGATACTTCATCTGTTCTCCTCCAATCTTCACATCACACAAATTCAAATGTCCACCAAGGGTCACTCTGTCAGAGAAACCTTAGCTCTCCTCCCTCACTACAGCAAATCCTCCCTTGATAAACTAACATGACACTGTATGCCTTCCCTTCATGACACTTAATCATGGTAATGATTTTACCTCTACTGTATGTTTTTGTTAGTTTATGTCTATCTTCCCTGCTAAATCATGTTAGCTTTTGTTCACTTGAGTATTTACTTTTTTTTTTTTGAGACGCAGTCTTGCTCTGTCGCCCAGGTTGGAGTGCAGTGGCGCGATCTCGGCTCACTGCAAGCTCCGCCTCCTGGGTTCACGCCATTCTCCTGCCTCAGCCTCCGAAGTAGCTGGGACTACAGGCGCCCGCCACCTCGCCCGGCTAATTTTTTTGTATTTTTAGTAGAGACAGGGTTTCACCTGTGTTAGCCAGGATGGTCTCGATCTGCTGACCTCGTGATCCACCTGCCTTGGCCTCCCAAAGTGTTGGTATTACAGGAGTGAGCCACAGCGTCTCGCCGAGTATCTACTGTTTTAGGAAAATTTCTGGTATATACGAGATACTTAATAAATAGGTGTAGAATAAATGAAGAGCCAAGTAAGGCCACGAAGCTGGTGTTGGAAGAGCGCAAAGGTAATGAGATTTGAGCATGCCAAGGGCAAATGGTCTTTTCACTGTTTAGCTATGGTGAGAGTGAGTGGCTTTTCTGTCTACTGAATTGGAACTAGAGATACCGGTGAGAGTGAGATTAAGAGTCACCGGCGATACTGCTTCTTTGAATGTTTCTATTCTCTAATTTGCACTTCTCCTCATGGGCTAGGTTTTGGTGTGAGAGTACATTTATAGGAAATGGTTAATTGTGGGATTTGGAATATAGAAGCTTTGCTTGATTAAAAGTATTTTCAATGGCTGGGAAGATTTTCCTAGGATGAAAATACTTACTCAAAGGTTGTCTCTATATTCAAATAAATGGGTTTTTGATAGCATAAACTAGATATTTTGTAAGGTACTTGCCAAAAAAATAAATCTTTGTTCATTTAAAAATCATCCATTTGTGTGCAAGTAAAATTGCCTGTCATGATTTGAAAGGATTATTTATGGTTTCTAAACATTAGTCTCTCCCAACTTGGCTCATATATTGCCTTTACAAAGCGGAAACTTAATTCCATTAGAATGTTCTATTTTCCAATATATACACCTTGTTATATTGTATTGTAATATGATTACTTTCAATTTCCCTACTTGCTATATTAGAAACTGCCAAAGCACATTAAGTAATGCTTAAGTTTTTACTATAAATGTACTGATGACTGTGACTAATACTGTTGGTGATCATTTCAAAGGTAATCATTAGGAACAGTAATGTTTTGCATTGACCCAAGAAGAAAATAGTTCACAGTAATGTAGAAAATAATAATTATGAAATATAGTTATACTATATACTCTCCAAGACCTTACAAGGTGGAAGACAGAAGTGTAGCATTTATTTTAATTATTATTATTTATTTTCGAGACAGGGTTTCACCCTGTCACCCATGTTGGAGTGCGGTGGTGCAATCAGGACTCCCTACAGCTTCAAACTCCGGGGCTCAAGCGAGTCTCCTGGTTCTGTTTCCCAAAGTGCTGGGATTACAGGCATGAGACACCATGCCTGGCCAGAAGTGTAGAGTTTACATGACATTTCTCCGAATTTGAATTTTAGAAATGATTTCTTTGGCTTGCATTGAATTGCATTGTTTGATATTAAACAGGTATCATGTAAATAGAACATTGTATTAATATGATTTTTTGTGACTATAAAGTTCTGGAATTCTTGAACTCTTAAATTATGTTTCTCTGTCTATGAGATGGTGTTGCTTAGGGGTGAGGAACAGACTGAGATCTGACAAAAGAGTCTCAATGATGCCATGTCCCTAAGAAATTATGATAAAGAGAGGCAATCAGACTGAAGAGTACCCATCAGACTTTGGAAATTGTCTCTGTTGTTTTGTTTTGGCCAAATGCTTGCTTCATAGGAGGAGACACCATCTGCTTTAGGCATTATTCACACTGAGGGGGGCATGAGCAGTAATTAAGAGGAGATAGTGCATAGGCTGTTAACCACAAAAGAAGACTTCAGAGGAATTTGATACAGTGCACAAACATATAATTAGGAAGGACACTCATAGTTAAAAATTTGAAGGGAAATGCACACATTTGGTACTAAAAACGAACTTATTTTTAAAGACCAGTTTGCACTTTTTAGACAACAGCAGTCTGTATGATTTGAAATGTCTATGTCTTCCCATCTTTTTGTTCTCTTCCTCTACTGAATTTGAGGATAATTACTTCAGTATGTTGGTATGTTCTTTGAGCATACTTTCAAATTAGAGTATGTATGGTTCTCCGTAGCTACTTCTCTGTGCATGAGCAGGTGCGTTGGATGGGGGCTGTATTGTGTCCTGAGCATACACACTCATAAGGGGCTTATAGAGGTCATCGGCTTTACCTGGAATGAAGTCACTGATTGAAACTGTAAGTTTTGATCCAAGATTGCCATTGAATTGTGACAGCCACACCTTGGAACTAAGGCACTGTCATCTCTTCTTTGTTTTCGTTGGTAGCTTCAAGAAAAGTAATCTTTGCTGTCAGAGAAAAAAACTTTATTTCCAGGTAAAAGGCACAACCATGGCAAGTGTCAGGATTATTATAAAACTTGTCAAATCATGGCAGGCTTTATTATGATATTATGATAATTTATCTTAACTCTCAGGAGATTTTGACAATTATTTCCCAATTTTAGTGACAGAGGAGATGTATAGGGATCAAAAACCTCAAAAACATTGTTTGACCTCCTGAGAAACTCAATATGGTCTATATATGTGCTTAGGAGATTTATTTTTGTAATAAAATGAAAGAGTTTTATAATCTTTCTTACTCTCTTTTCCTTCTAAACCATAGGGACAATTGGTATTAATGCTTGTATAGTTTTGTTTTTGAAAACAGCCTATGTGCTATGGGAAAGCAATTTATAATTTTAGCTGTTTGATGGACTAGACTTACTCAAGGAAATCAATCATAAATTTATCTTGGGTAATATTTTTTTTCTAAGAACTAGTCTGTAACCTCAGTGATGGTCGGGACCATGACTGTTTCATTCATCTACATAGCCTGCAGGGACATGCTGTGTGCTCAATAAATATATGTTGTTTGGATGGTTAAATGAATGAGAAATAATGGCAGACTGCTGACTATTATTATTTAGTAGATGGCATATGTGATGAAGACAATTATTGTCTTTTTCTGCATGCTAAGCATCATGTAGTGTGTTATGCAGATATAAAATATAGGGTCCTGCTGACCATATTAGACAGAAGAGGGAAGAGAGAAAGTACAGTAATATAACATATATAACTTATATATTTATGAAAAGTTATATATATTTATGAAAAGTTGTGTTAGTTGATAACATATTTAATGTTGAAGGAGAAATTACTACATAAAACAATTCTTATTGAAGAATTCCATGTAAATCTTTTGAAATGATGGAATTTATTCTTCATGTAAGTTAAGATTTCATCCTTTGGAACAGCATAAAATGCAGAACAGTAGTACAAAGGACATACTGTTATTTATGATAAAACTAAAGATTCTTTTTATGCTGCCATACAATGCCTTCCATAAAAGAATTCTTACAGAGTGCTATCAGAATCACACCTTGCTTTACAAGCAGAATGCAAAGTTTGCAACATGAGGCAAAATAGACAAAAATAAGCCTAATGTTATCAGTCTTCTATAAAGTGACTTCTTTGTTTTTCCCATAAGAATCCCGATCTAAAGTCAAGTTGGGTCTACCCATCAATATATAAATATTTATATCTGAAATCTATATTTTACTCTATACCTACATCTATCTATGTATCTATGTATGTATTTATGTATCTGTCTATCTATCTATTGGCCCATTTATCTATATATCTCTCTATAAAAATCCCTAGAGGTTTTTAAGATAGTAACTGAGCCAGTAAGGAGAACTGTGCTCAATTTCTTATAGACAGGCACAAACACTTCTGAAAACCATCAATAATCTACCCTCCAAATAGCAGGGGTCCTTTTGTGTATCCTACTCTGGCTTACCCACAGTGTCTACACTATGATGCCCATACTGTGGTGTCTACACTGTGATGCTTTAGGCCCTTATTACTTAAGCAAGCTAATATGTATAAAGTTTTTAAAAGAGTACCTAGTACATTTCCTAGGTACTATTAAATAAAACAACAAAGAAAAGAATAACTTACTGAAAAAAATAAAGTCACTATGTCAAAATAGGTTTTGGGAGCAGATAGAAAAAAAATCACTGATGATTCAGCTGAAGGGTACTAGAAAGCAAGATATTAGTAAGTGAAAATCAAGATTGTGGAATATAAATGAAACAAAGAGATGACTGCCTAGAACTGTGAAGAGATTGAGATTTTACTTTACCTTCAGGCTACCAGTCAGCCTACTACAGTTTTATGGATGCTGACAAATCACTTTCTGAACTCAGTCTTCCTGGTAAGAGGGTTTGCAGTTGCCTTCAAAGGTTTTTATTTTATTTTATTTTAGTTATGTTCCAGGGTACATATGAGGATGTACAGGTTTGTTACATAGGTAAACATGTGTCATGGTGGTTTGCTGCACCTACGAACCCATTACCTAGGTATTAAGTCTGACATGCATTAGCTATTTATCCTGATGCTCTCTTCCCACCTCCCTGCCCTCTCCTGACAGACCCCAGTTTGTGTTGTTCCCCTCCCTGTGTTCATGTGTTCTCATTTTTCAGCTCCCACTTATAAGTGAGAACATGCAGTGTTTGGTTTTCTGTTCTTGCGCTAGTTTGCTGAAGATAATGGCTTCCAGTTTCGTTCATGTCCCTGCAAAGGACATGATCTCACTCCTTTTTATGACTGCATAGTATTCCATGGTGTATATGTACCGCATTTTCTTTATCCAGTCTATCATTGAAGGGCATTTGGGTTAATTCCATGTCTTTGCTATTGTGAATAGTGCTGCAATGAACATACATGCACATGTATCATTATAATATAATAATTTATATTCTTGATTCCATTCTGAACCAAATTATTCAGTTGTCAACTGAAAAACCTTTGAGAGATTCAGTTCAGGAGCGCTACAGCTGTAGCACAGCATGAACTATGGCTTCTGATAACATTTGGTAGCCACCCCCCTCCTATTTTTTCATAGCCCTCTCTCACAATTGGTTGGAGATTAGAGCTAGAGATTCAGCACCTTATTTTTATGTGAAGGATTTTAAAATTTCCTCTTGCTCTCAGCATCTATTGCTTGCTTCACAATTTCTGGAAAAGATAATCTGCTCTGACTCCTGTTTACCATTTGGCTTTTGTTCCCTGTCAAGTTGGTAGAGATGTCTATCACGTATTTAAACCCATGCCATTTTTCTTTTTATATTTTATCCATCTCTTTGGAGTAGAAAGGATTAATTACTTGCCAAGTCACTGAATCATCTTGAGCAGTTCATACCCTGAGCTGATTTTAGAGTTATAATTTTAGGCCATGGTCATCTACTCTTATTCTGTTTTGTAATGCCCATCAACAGTTCCATTTCCTAATTTGAGGTGATGGTCTTGTAATTGTCAGATCAGCTGTAAGTCCTAGTCATAAGAGAGTGCATTGAAACAGTCATTTTATGGTAACATCCAGCTGTAGTGGATTAGGCATGCATGCGCTTTTATAAAAAATAATTTAAATAAAAAATACATTCTTACTATACTTCCTCCCACAATTGGAAAGTTTGGTCGTTTTTAATTTCCATGACTCCAAAATAAAATATCAGCCACATATATTAGATTAAATACTAGGTAATCACATGAGAACACGCCTTAGGAAATCATCTAGAAAATGTTAGTTAATCCCACCCTGTGGCAGAAGGGACTAGATAATTTTTTGATGTGTCTCACAGTCTTGATCTGCTAAATATGAGACAAAGGCAGCATGTTAACTCTATTTACCACACAAAGTAGGTGTTATTTTCTCTGTTCACTTATTACTTTTCAAGGCGATGTTTACCAATGAAAGTTCAGCACCTGGTACAGTACACAGCTCAATAATGAATGCATGCCTCAATGAATGACAAGTTCAGTTTAAGACAATTATGGAAAAGGTTGAGAACTACATCAATTACACTTGGAGCACCTGTGGCATTAGTACATATGTTTATTCTGGAAACTACTATTTCATCTACTTTCCAAAGATTCATTTTGGTGAATTTCATTTTTTTAAATAAACAATATTTAATACAGCTTTAACTAGTATGTTGATGACCTACACTTGGTTGTATGATTATAATGACATGTTTAACTACACATGGCATGTTCATATTTTCTATTTTTAAAATAGACGTCAATCATTTACCATAGCCTCAACGAGACATTCTTAGGAACAATGTTGTCAAGGAAACATACTGAAACTGTTACATAAAAGAATGTCTCTGTGAGGAAAATCTTTCAAAATGGTATTTCTATTTTTTCCCAGATTATGTAAAATTATAATTTACAAGCAATTCAATTTAAGTAAATAATTTATACGCAGTTTATGTAATGGTGCAGCTCTGGGAATCTGTCAGGTAAAGATATTTTTAAATTTGAAGGTTAAGTGATTAGATGCCACTAACATAATACAATGCCCTAATCGGGAGGAGATTTTTAAAAGTGGTATGATGCCTGATTCCCATGTTAAGCATATAAAATTTCAGTGAAATCTTTGAGATGACATAGTTCTTAGTAGAATTAATAGATTAAAAAATGTTCCTCTATTTCCATGTTGATAAAGTGAGGGAGTGAAAAAAAGGAGTGATTACTTTTGAAGGCATAAATGTCAAAGTCCATGAGAACTTACTAGGAAGTATCATTAAACAGCAAGTATATATTATTTATGTGCTTAGGCAACTATGTTAGAAAATAGTAGTTGGAGACTAGGCTGGTCTCAGACTTTGCTCATCAGCACTTGCTTGTTACGTATTTTAAATTTATCATTTAGCATTGAAGGATATAAGCTTGAATGAAAAATTTGTAGGAAGATTTCCTGGAATATATATCACATATGTTTTGTTAAAAAGTATAGATTGGCCTATATTGCATCATAGAATATTTGAATTTAAAGAAACTAAAGAGATTATTCAACAGATGAGAAAATGTGCCAAGAAAGGCTATGAAAACTGCCTAAAGTTACTTAGGAACAAAGCCAGAAATAGAACCTGGTTTCCTGATTCCTAGTTCAGTGCTATTTCCATGATATTGTTAGCTTAAAGAACTTGGGGTACCACTCCTTTCCTGTGATTCTTTCCCAATCGTTAGCACTACTGATTTTCAACTGAAATGTAAACTACACATAGCGTTTTGCATGCTGTTTAAATTATTTCTCGTGGGATAGAGGAAAGAATATAAAAAGAAAAAAAATGTTTCTTTAAACATAGGAATTCTCAATGACCTTGATGATACATTAAGAAATAAAAGACTATCCAGTAAGTGTGTCAAGGAACTATAATCATGTAAATACATTTTCATTATCAAAATTTTAAAAAAGAATAAGCTTTTGCTGGAGTCAAAGTAAAAAAGATGTAAGCAGGGAGTTAAAGATTATGCTTTCTATGTGGCATATATACACCATAGAATACTATGCAGCCATAAAAAAGGATGAGTTAGTGTCCTTTGTAGGGACATGGATGAAGCTGGAAACCATCATTCTCAGCAAACTATCGCAAGAACAGAAAACCAAACACTGCATGTTCTCAGTCATAGGTGGGAATTGAACAATGAGATCACTTGGACACAGGAAGGTGAACCTCACACACTGGGGCCTATTGTGGGGAGGGGGGAGGGGGAGGGATAGCATTAGGAGATATACCTAATGTAAATGACGAGTTAATGGGTGCAGCACACCAACATGGCACATGTATACATATGTAACAAATCTGCACATTGTGCACATGTATCCTAGAACTTAAAGCATAATAAACTAAAAAAAGAAAAAAAAAAGATTATGCTTTCTGTTTTCATTTCTTTTTCATTCATTCTTCTACATTCATATTATAAACTATTACACAGACAAACCCTGTCTGAGATGATATTCTTACCTGGCTTGTCTCTGGGAGCACCAGCATCTTGACTGGCATTGTCAAGTAGACTCATCCGGTAGACCTCTACAACTGACAGAATGGCTTTTATACTCTGGCCTTTTTCAAGGCAGCAAAACGATCATTTAGTGCTAATTATCAGTGATCAATGTTGGTTACTAATCCTATGCATGTGAAAAAGTATGTAGTCGTTTTTCCTCCAACTGTTTTATTATGTGTTAATTAAAAATTTTAAAAATCAAAGAAATGTTCTCTTTGCTTTTGGTTTTCAGAGATTTACTAGTATATGTCTACATGTGATTTTCTTTGCAATTATCTCTCTTATTCTGTTCATAGCACTTTTTGAAGCTGGGACTTAATGTATTTTTGTCAATTTTGGGCATTTCTCAAGAGTCAGTAGCTCTTCAAATACTGTTTCTGCTTCATTTTTTCTTTCTCCTTCTGGGTCTTCAAATACGTGTACGTAATACCTTTAAACCATATGCCATTTGTTATTTCTACACTTGTTTCTGTATCTTCCATCTTTTTTTTTTTCCAGACTGTAGCTTGAATATTCTGTTTTAGATATTTCTTTTTTCTATGTCACTCATTCTGTCTATAGCCGTATTTAGTACTGTTGATACCAGCATACTGTTTCTAGAATTCCCATTTGGTTTATTTTTGTAATAGTTTTAGTTAATTGCTCAATTCTATTTGCTCAATTCTATTAGGCATATTTATTTAATGCTTTTGTTTCTGGATCCCTGGTGTGACTGTTTTTTATTACTTGTTTCTCTTGGGAGTTTAGATGAACTATCTTGTCTCCTGTGTGACCTATTTTTTTGATCAAGTGCTAGATATTACTCATCAAAAATTATGGATATAATTTGAGGATCATGATACTGTTATCTTCTATAAGAGAAAATTTATATTTGTTTCTGGCACAGTTAGGGACACTAACAATTTCAGGCCAAAATTTTCAGTCCATATGAAAATCGTTTTATTTCTAATTTCTACTTGTCCCCAGGATGTCAGTCTTTGTAATCTCAGCCCAGTCTTAGTGGTTGACCCACGCACCTTCCCTGTCTCTGCCCTTGATTAATCCTTGATTTATGTTTTGTTTTCAATCTTGTGCTCTTAGCCTCCTGAGTGTAATGAAAGCTTTCTTCAGCTTCTTATTGGGCTTTTCTAGTAAAACAGGCAAACACCCTTCGGACACACAGCTCTCAAATTCCAGGTTATAAATCTGTTTATTTTTTTGTTTTGTTTTCTTAGATCTTATCACAATAAATCTTCACTGCCTTAGTAGTTTTTCAGTGCCATTACACAGATTTTGTTTTATTTTGTCCAAACTTTCTATTTTCTTTCAGCAGGAAGATAGTTCCAAGTTATCTAGTTTTCTATTACTGGAAGCCAACATCTCAAATTTTATCTTTGAAATTTGTCTCATTTTTATATACTTGTGAAGTTTTAATTTTTCTACTAACAAGATTTTTTTTTGCGAGGAAGTGAGCTGCTGTGCATTTCTTTTTCTTTTTACTAGTGATACAAAGCTATAACATAGCTAAGAAGAAATTTAACTTAGTATTTTTACTATGCTGCTTTTAAGGTTTGGAGGTACAAATTCAGTAGAATTGTTTGGGAGTGGAGGAAATGTAGCATGCTATATCTTCTTTATCATTCATTTAATACCAGCGTTGTTTCAGCTGATATCATATGTTTATTCCAGAAGTTCAAGAGATAATATTTTTATTTCCTGATTGAATGTTTGTATTGTGGAATATAATTAGCAAGTATAGAGTTTTCTTTTATCGATATACTATTGAACATTCCATAATGTTAAGGAAAAAGTTATTAAGAATCATTTTTATGTAATTAAAACATCTCATTTCCAGTTTTCAGAACAATACAAATGAAAGCAAACGTTATCTGCTATTGTAAATAATTTTTTTTTTTGCATAGGAACATTATGTATACATATGTATATTTTACTGTCCTCTAGGTACACAAAATTGAATTGTTCAGAATATTTGATCAATTGTCCACTTTTATGATTGACATATCATGGTCCTCTTTTATTTGTTTCATAATTTACTTATTTTTAATGAATTAACCTCCATAAAACCACCACGTGATCAGGAAACTAGACCCGAAAACATTAACAAAAACTTCCATCTGCCTATTTGGTTTCTCCATCTCGTTTTTCTTTCTTCTTTCTGTGCGGATGTAACCACTTTCTGGGACTTGCGCTCAGTACCTAAACAATATATTGCTTAATTTTAGTTGTTTTAAAATTTTTGTTTAGAGTCTTGACCTTTTGAAAGTAACAAAATCTTCCTAAGTGTTTATTGCTAAGCTAGCTGAATAGAAGGCTAATGCCCTAGGCATCTCAGGTCTATTGCTGATTCCTATCCAAGAAAAAGAGAACTGTTACTTCTTGTTAAGGCTCACATCAAAACAGTTAGAGCTTAAGCATACATGCTTAATAAACATTGGTGGGTGGAATAATTGTGCTGCTTTTATTGTATTTTTTTTAAGCCAGGTTTATAGATGGTTTGTAAAGACAGCTAAGTCCATGTGGGCTACAAATAACTAGTATGAATTTTATGCCTGGCATACAAATGCAGTGCTTCATCCATTGCCCCAAATTCCGTTCCTATTTATGTTATTCTCAACTACATTCAGCAACAAGGGAGGGAACTGTGGGGGAGCTAACTGCTTAGAATCTCATGAATTGTGCACTCTTCCATCCAACTTCATGGACTCACATGGGTTCTAAAAATAATAATTATGTTAACTCTGACAGTAGTTTTTATTTCAGAGACTCAGATTCCAGTTTTACCCATAGAAGTTGGAAGAACAAATGAAAAAGAATAGATGCTCTTAGTACATAGTGGATAGTGCAAAAAGTCAACAAAATTATTGTGAATCCAGAGCTTAAAATGGCAATTAAAATAGATTGTGCCTCCTACACTCTGTTTCTGGAATGGTTTTATTTGGAATTTAAGAGGAATGTCTTGATTTAAAAATATGCTTTGTGTTATTATTAGAATAAGAATTTTGGGAAGAATGAAAGAAAAAGTAACAGACAAATTCCATTGGAGTAAGAAAGACATTTTCTTAGGAGAAATGTTAAAATCTTAGAGGTTTGACTAGCTAGATATGACAAATTAAAGAAAATAAGCCCCAATTTATCTACTTTTTAAAGTGGGACTGTAAAAGAGGGGATTTTTTAGTTCTTCTAGAATTAAGGAGGGTAAATGGAGCATAGAAAAACATGGCTGTAGCATAGTAGCAGGGGCAAAGAGAGTGTAGTGTAATTGTTATGTTGAGCAATCCCAGATCTAACAAGCCTTTTTTTTTTTTTTTTTTTTTTTAAGAACTTTTGAGTAAACTTTATTCTAAACCTAATAATGAGATGTTTTAGGGACAGACTGACAATGTCAGGCTTTGTTTTGTTCTGTTTTCTCTTTCTACTATGTGGATCTAGAAGAAAAATAAAAGCCATTGATATAACTGACTCTACTTTAGGCTAATCCACTTTTCAATTTCATTGTAAAAGGGAAAGATTTTTAGAAACTTTACTTAGTCTATAAATATCCTTGTCTATAGACACCGTGATTATAGACACAGTTATAGACAGATGTTTCGTATTTGGGTAGAATTTGTTTTTTTAGAGTCATCTACGAAATTGTGGACTTAACAGACTCTTGAAAATGTTCCTCTTAAAGTTGTAGATAAGGAGTCTTTAATGAGAACTAACCACATGGGTATAGAATATCTGGACACATGTGAAAGAGAATGATTGAAATAGCAGCCTACATTAAAAGAAGTACTGATGCAAGGTGATACACCTGTTGTAAGTGGGCAGGAAGATACTGTCTCTCTCTCAAGGAGAAGAAATATAAAATAAGGGCTTTAAGGAAAGTAATGGGAGCTACTATATATTGAAAAAGAGAGAAAATAATACATCGAATTCAGCCTGTCTCTGATGAGACAATGATTGAGACGATTCAACCCAGGAGGTGAAGGTTGAAAATATTTTTTAAAACAGTGGATGTTTTGGCAGTGCACCAGAACTCACTGACTGTAATGATCTCAAGATAGGGTACCCTACCAGAAAAAACCTGGAGAAAATTATGTCATTGAAAACAGACAACTGAACTTAAAAACAATGAGAAAGAGAGGCCGGGTGCGGTGGCTCACGCCTGTAATCCAACTCTTTGGGAGGCCGAGGTGGGTGGATCATGAGGTCAGGAGATCGAGACCATCCTGGCTAACACGGTGAAATCCCGTCTCAAATACAAAAAATTAGCCGGGCATGGTGGTCAGCGCCCGTCGTCCCAGCTACTCGGGAGACTGAGGCAGGAGAATGGCGTGAACCCAGGAGGCGGAGCTTGTAGTGAGCCGAGATTGCACCACTACACTCCAGCCTGGGGGAAAGGAAAAAACCCCGAAAAAAAAAAAAAAAAAAAAAAAAAAAAAACCAAAAAAAAAACCACACACACAAAAACAAACAAACAAACAAAAAAAAAATGAGAAAGAAAAGCAGATACTCAGGTCTTGCGGATAGTTATGCCTATGATAGAGAAGGAAAGTAATCCATTTAAGAAGCAAGGTAAACTATTATGAGCCTACTTGGAATAAGAGAATAGCAGACAGAAATAAAGCATTAGAGACCTTCCCTGTTGCAGAAAACTATTAAGCAGAAAGAGATGTTGCTCAAAGCCTAGAACATTTGAAAGCTAAGGAAAAGAAGGGCCTTCCAGAGGGTGATTCTCCAGCAGAGACCAAGATTGGGGAGAGGGGAATCTTCCCTGGCAGGCAAGTCTCATTCTCTAAGACATTCCAGAGCAAGCAGCAATAGTCCCTTGAAACAGGCCTGCATCCTGGTCAGATCTCACCCTCAACTGCTATCCTGGAATGGGGGCTAGGACAGAAAATTAGGCTCAAAGGGAAAATGAAGTTAACAAGTTTTAAGTATGCTGCATGGGAAAGAAGGAAACTTCAATAAGACCCGCTGACTTGGGGCCATGACTACTGCAAATTTCAAAACTTTGTCAGGAGTTTTTCCCACTCTCTGATTGAGGAGAGAGAATGTAAAAATGAATTCCTTTCCCCTTGATACTGGTTAAGCATAATTAATCTTGTGGCTGACTTCACAATTCACTGATTTTGGACCCTGAATAAGTGACACTGACTAACTGGGAGTCTAGAGTAGCAGAAATTTTTTCTCTGAATTGACTATCCTTTCGTTAGATAGCACTGAGCCTTTTATGGTCTTTGGGGACAGTACATATTGGTTCCTAGTTTTTGGAGATCTTTTTCTAAAAAATTGGAGATATTCACTTTGGAGCTGCAATTAAGTTGTTTTAAAACTAGGATTCTAATAATTTTTGTGTTGTGTTAACTCTTTGGACTTTCTTAGTAGAGGAGCCCATGGGGAAAATAATTTAATTTCTGATGTCTTGTTGTACAATATCCATTCCTATGGAACACAGCCCAGATCACAAGTCAACTAGTCAGGACTTTTCTAGATAGTACACAAAGAACTTGAGAAAAAAAAAATATATTTATATTTCTGAATTTAAAGCCAGGTGTGTTACCATTGAGGCTTTAATTTCTTCCTGAGAACTTCATAAGGGAGCATATTTATATTCCCATTTGGTAATTTTTATGTTGTTGATGCTATTATTGGAGAATAATTGTGCCTCTATTTGACTTCATTGTATAACCTCTGGTGAATTATGATGGAGAGTGAGGCTGGGCACAAATTAGAATGAGAAACAAAACAGGGAGTAAAAACAACTTCGTATGAGGGTAGAAGTAGAACTTTGGAATAAGTTTACTTAATGTATGATTCTTTGGACACAGTGGAGCATTGGTTGGTATTTGCAGAGAAGCCTCATAAACAGGGCTGTTCTGAAGCTCATCTCTGTCCCTGGGGATGAGCTGAATCCATCATTAGCCATTTGCTTAGCTGTTAAACCAAATACGTGAAGAGAATGGAAACCAGAGGAATGTGTATACATGTGTGGGAATCTTATTTACTACTTCTCATATTTCCACAAGTAGGAAATAATATGTATTCAATCTCCAAGAAGTAAAATGGGCTAAAATCCTTCTAGACTTTTCTCTACCAACTTTACTCCTAGCCAAAGTTCCAATGATGACTTTTGGGATTGATATACTGGGGAAAGGTACTGAGCATGAATGGTTTTGATCTTTCTGGGTTTTCCTTTCTTTGGAGTCAACCTGACTGAAACACACACTAGAGGGAAGCTTACCAGGGCAGATTCTGTCTCTGCAGCAGAGCAGTCAGCAGTCTTGGATGGGGTTGAATTCAGGTCAAAGTGGAATGGATTAGGAGACCCATTTGACCACTGATCCAAACCATGTTCTTCAGTTTAATGTTATCACTAGTACAGTTGAATTTTTATATTCATTTCCTTGACTCTCTGTTCTATATTTTCACTCTGGGAGGCTATAGGCACAAGAGTGATTATCATTCCTAAAACCCCCAGGAGATTTAGAGAAGTACCAACTAATGAAGGAGGCATAGTGAGTGCAAGAGCAGTCAGTGAGCTGGGAGAGCCCCTCACGGGGCACCATATATTCAGAAACATAAGAGGAAGATTTGGGTCATCAAAAGCAGAATAAAAACGATGACTTGTGACTATGACCACTTTTTTTTTTTTTTTTTTTTTTGAGACAGAGTCTCGCGCTGTTGCCCAGGCTGGAGTGCAGTGGTGCGATCTCGGCTCATCGCCATCTCCGCCTCTGGTTTCACTCTATTCTCCTGCCTTAGCCTCCAGAGTAGCTGGGACTACAGGTGCCAGACATCACACCCGGCTAATTTTTTTGTATTTTCAGTAGAAACGGGGTTTCACTGTGTTAGCCAGGATGGTCTCGATCTCCTGACCTCATGATGCGCCCGCCTCGGCCTCCCACAGTGCGGGGATTATAGGCATGAGCCACTGAACCCGGCCAACTATGACCACTTTTTTTTCTGAAGCAGTGGTTATGATTTCAAATGTCTACAAGGACCAGGTAGGTGAAATGAAAAGTAACAAAGGGCTAGAGCTATGTGTTTTTTGTGTGAGCAGAGGTGATGACGGGGGGGGCAGGAGTCTCCTCCAGAGTAGAAGTTCTTGTGTGTGTTAGCAGCCTGTAGCTATGGGGGAATTGTTGGGTCTTCTTATTTTTAAGAAAATTCTGATGTAAGTATTTTTATAAGAAATTCCCTCAGTTTTAAATGTTGGCTGAAATTTATGGGAAAAAATTCTTGGCCAATTAAAACAGGTCTATAGATTTGAAGTGGTTTTGGGACTGTTGTAATAGAAATGATATTTCTTTCAGCATGTTGGGGACCTGCCCCCCAATGCACTTAGATTTGAATTTCTTTCTTAGGAGTTTACTTTATTCCAATTGGCTAAGACATTTCAGTTTCCTGTCTGTTTGCTGTATTTAAACTTCTGCTCTACCTTTTTTATTACCACTGATTTAAGAATTTATCATATACTGCCCTAGACCCAATGTGGAGTTTATGAGTCCAGTGTTCATGGGACCTGACTGGATCCAAGAAAGCACATATGGGGAAATGTGCCATCTCAACGTTTTGTCAATTATGCCAGTATACTTGGGCCAGGGAAAGTGATTTCTCTCTCCTAAAGACATATGAGCCAGAAAGAAGTTCTTTGATTTCTTGTTTTATGTGACATTCTGTCTGCAATTAGCAGACTTCCAGATGTTCATGCATTTTATATTCAACTTACACAGTCATTTACGTTTCCCACCAGAAAGCACAGTGGTTTATGTTCCAGAAACTCCATCGAAAAACATTTTTACTAACTTGAACTTGAAATGACTAAATATTTCATGGTGTAACTTCTAATTATAAGTGTTCTGTGAGATTAGAGGACTTTTATTTTTATCTGGGTAAGTTTGAATTTTATCTACATCAATTGAACAAACATTTGAAAATATTTCCTTCAGTTTGGAACTGTTTGCATCTTTCATTTTTTTCGTTGATAGGATCTCTTCTGATAAACTACTGAGACTTTGTAACTTTTAATCTTATTTTAAAAAATCATAGTTGTTCTGTGTTATAATTGTATATTCTAGTTTTCATTAGGCTACGAAGGCCTAGAGAGGCCCTTGCAACACTTCATACGGGACTTTCTTATACTAGGTGCTCAAGAAATTTACTTCATTTGTACGAATTCACTTTCCCTAAGAATTAGGAGAAAAGGCATTTGTAGATCAGTGATTTAACTAAGGGTGGAGACTTCATCAAGCTGGTCCCCTTTGCCAACCCATGTGGGATATGTGGTATGAACAAGAAATTGACTTTGTTAAGCTGTTATTTCAGGTCTGTTACTACAACATAAGCTAGTCTGTTCTGACTAGTAGACAGAAGAAGAAAGGTTAACAGACCCTGGCCAGGCAGCTAGCTGGATCTGCAACATTCTTCCACAGAGCCTGTTTCCATTGAATCCTGCAAAACAGTGGTGGTCTTCACTTCCCTTCTAACTTAATTTTGTTGTGGGCAAATTTTAAATAGATACAAAACCAGAGAAAATGATATAATAACCCAATATACCCATCAACACATGACCAATCTTACCCATTTCTACTCCTCCCCCTCTTCTCTCCACTCCGATTATATAAATCAAATCCTAGGCATCACATAATTTTATGTGTAAATATTTATGTATATGTTTCTAAAATAAAGAACATTTATAATTTAATCATAATATTATTTTCATAGCTAACAATTAACAATGTCCCTAATATCATCAAATAATGTTCGCATTTCACCAATTGTCTTATAGAGGACTGTTTTTACAGTTTATTTGTTCCAATTGAGATCCAAATAAAGTTTATAATTGTGATTGTCTAGCACATCTTTGAATTCTCTGTTACTATAAATATTACTCTAGATATTTCCCTAGTTCTAAAAGTCCTGTCATTTTTTCCTGCAGAGTTTTCTGCAGTCTAGATGTTGCTGTGTGTTCCCATGGCGTCTGTTAAAACAGATTCCTCCATTTGTTTTATTTTCTGTTCGGATCTAGATCCAACTGGTCTTTAGAGCTAGACAATTGATAAGATTGCATTTTTTTTCATAGAGTGGTATCATGTTCTTTCATCAGGAGGCATATGCCTGCTTGTCTCTACCACTCTCCCTCTTGTCCTCTTTTTTAGTGCCTTGAACACCTTAGAGATAGCTTCTGTTTCTGTTAATGGTGATGCATGAAGCTTTCAATAGGACCTTTAATTGTATTGGCTGGGCCATCTTCTCATTTTCAGCAAAATTGAATGTTCTCTCACTTTCTGTTTAAAATCAACTTTCTTGGGGTATAATTTACATAATAGAAAACATCCATTTTAATTAAATAGTTTCATAAGTTTTGACAAATGTATACATTAATGTAACTACCCCCCATTAAGGTATAGAATTCTGTTATCCCAAAATCCTTTTTCTGTCTCCTTATTGAACAATTCCCTCTCCGTGTCTCCAGGCAACCAGTGATAAACTTTTACCACAATAGATTAGGATTTCATATAGACAATACAAAGTTTCATGAAAATGAAATTATACAGCATGTACTCTGGTGACTGACATTTTGCTCAGAAAAATATATGTAAGTTTCATCCATATTGTTGTGTGTATAAGCAACTTGTTCCTTTTTATATCTGAATGCAACTCTATTGTATGGATGTTGCTGAAAAATTAGAGAATGTGAGAAGACAGAGGCAGGGAAAAGAACAATCAAGGAGTCTTAAGATGAACAATTCCCAGAGCTCAAACAAAAGAGAAACACTCAAATTCCAATCCTCCAGAGGGCAGAGCGTTTGGGAATCATCTGGGACATTAAGGAAAAATGCAAATGGGTCACACTATCTCTGTTTCTCAATACAAATAAATAGATGATGATGATAGATAGATAGACAAATAGGATAGATGATAGATAGAGATAGATAGATAGATAGATAGATAGAAAGATTAGATACATGATAGAGATAGATGACTGATAGATAAATAGATAGATAGATGATAGATGAGAGAGAAAATAAAAAGTTGACAGGTACACACTTGAAAAAATGATCAATATCATTAGTAATCAGATAAATAAATATTAAAAAAAAAGATACCACTACACACCCATTTGATTGGCTAAATTAAAAAGACTGACAATACCAAATGTTGACAAGAGTGTAAAGTAATAACACTATCATACATTCTGATGAATATATAACATTTAACTTTGGAACTACAACTTTGGAAAACTGGCATTTTCTTCCAAACTTGTATATATGCCTGTCCTATAACCCAGTCATTTGACTTCTAGGTTTTACCCTAGAGGATGAAAACATACAAATATTCAAAGACTTATACAGAAATTTTTGTAGCAACTTTATCTTAGCCAAAACCCAAAAACAATCTAAATGTTAATTGACTTGTGAATGAATACACTCCTTGGTTGTTCTTTTCCCTGCCTCTTAAAATTTTACCTGCACAGATTAGTACTCAGTTCATTTTTAAAGGAACTTATGCAGGTTTTTTGATAACTTCCTCTTCCTCCTCCTTTTTCTTTTGTAGCTTCCTTCTCTGTTTCATAACTTCCAGTCACCTGATTGTTCTGAAGCCCTAATCTCTGTCTTCTCACATTCTTTAATTTTTTTGTGCTCTGCCTGGGGTTCTCTACCCCAGCTTCATGATCCAGAATATTGGATGACATAGAAGCCAAAATGATTGTGAGGTTCACTCATTTTTTTTTTTTTTATTCTCAGGATCATATGTCTGCACTAGTTGTTATGCAATGTCTGAAAACAGTAGTCTGATGTATTTTTTCAATTTTTTGTTTTGGTATGAGGCTAAATATGTTTGTTGTTACTCCAAATGATCAATGGCAAAAATCCTGTGACTTCTTTTTTACATATTCTTGAACCTCTTACACTCAGCTGAACCCTCAAAGATTGGTTTATCAAAATTTACTGACTTTAAATTTGTTGAATCCTTTAAATTTGTTCAATTTCCCTCTACCTACAGTGGATATTCCTAATCTTTAGTATTCTCCTTATGCTCCATCTAATCTTTTCTAGATTTGTTTTTGTAGATTTCTAGAGTTTTTCTTCTCTGAGGAAATAGAAAAGATCAATCATAACCTCCCTCAATTTCACTCCAGCATGCCTCCAATGTCTGGTAAGGTCTCCTGCTCCTTGCTTTAAAGTGCAGTGCTCAATCAATATTAATACATTTCACTTTCATACAGTTATATTTTCTTTACTCTTTCATTCTCCAAATTGACCTGTACATCAACATTTCTCTCCATCTATTGCTATGTCTTTGTCTTGCCACTTAAAATTAATGCATGATCTTCATTTTTAGATTTCTCTCTTGGTATGCGTTGTCAGTCTTCTTCTTTGAGTTAGTACATTTATGAAAAGCCCTCAGTGTAACAGTTATTAAGGCTTCATCCAGCTCCAAGTCTCTTTTCTTATACATTTTTATCACTTAATTTCTTTTAGTACTCCTACAAAAGGGGCTTTTCAGTCTCAGCTTTATTGTCATTTGGGGCCAGCTTAGTTGAGGGGGACGTTGTTCTGTGCATTGTAGGATGTTTAGCAGCATCTGTGACCTCCACCAAGATGCCAGTAATATCCATCCCTCCACCCAAGTTGTGACAAAATGTCTCCAGACATTGCCAAATGTGCCCTGGTGGGCAAAATCATCCCCAATTAAGAACCCCTGACTTAGAACAATTTTCTTTGACCTAGAGATTTCCCTCAACTGTAAAATGAAGATAATGAAACCTATTTGCAAGGGCTATTTTGGGGACTCAACGATGATGTATAGGAATTTTCAGCATAGTGCCTGTTCAAAAATTGTTTGCTATTCTTACAATTATTATTAACTTTTCTGTGAATATACTGACTCACCACTCTTCTTACTTCTTAAATCTAATGTATCATGTGTATGTCTATAGTGTCTCTTATTTATTTATTTATTTATTTATTTTTCCGAGATGGAGTCTTGCTCTGTCGCCTAGGCTAGAGTGCAGTGGTGTGATCTTGCCTCACTGCAAACTCTGCTTTCTGGGTTCAGGCAATTCTCCTGCCTCAGCCCCCCGAGTAGTTGGGATTACAGGTGCCTGCCACCATGCCCAGCTAATTTTTGTATTTTTAGTACAGATGGGGTTTCACCATATTGGCCAGGCTAGTCTCGAACTCCTGATCTCGTGATCTGCCCGCCGTGGCTTTCCAGAGTGCTGGAATTACAGGCATGAGCCACTGTGCCTGGCCTCTCTTATTTATTATAATATTAATTATCATTTTTTCTATTTCCTATTTCATGTTATGTTATTAAAAATTTTTATTTTTAATTTTTGTGCGTACATATTGGTATATATATATATACTTATGGAGTACATGAGACATTTTGATACAGGCATACAAGGCATAATAATCACATCAGTGTAAATGGGATGTCCATCATTTCAAGCATGTATTCTTTCTTTGTGTTATGAACAATACAATTTTACTCTTTTAGTTATTTTAAAATGTACAATAAATTGTTATTGACTGTAGTCACTCTGTTGTGCTATCACATACTAGATTATATTCATTCTAACTATACTTTTATTCCCATTAACCATCCTTACTCCTCCCCGATCACCACCATCCTTCCTAGCTTCTGCTAAGCATCATTCTACTCTATCTCCATAAGTTCAATTGTTTTAGTTTTTAGCTCCCACAAATAAATGAGAGCATGTGAAGTTTGTCTTTCTGTGCCTGGCTTATTTCACTTAAAATAGTGACCTGGGTTCCATTCATGTTATTGGAAAAATGAAAGGATCTTATTCTTTTTTATGGCTGAATAGTACTCCATTGTTTATATGTACCACATTTTCTTCATCTATTCATCTGCTGATGGAGACTTAAGTTACATCCAAATATTGGCTACCATGAATGGTGCTGCAATGAACCTGGGAGTGCAGATATCTTTTTGATATATAGATTTCCTTTCTTTTGGGTATACATCTAGCAGTGGGACTGCTAGATCATATAGTAGTTCTATTTTTACTTTTTTAATATTCAGCCATAAAAAAGAATAAGATAAAATACAAAACATAAAACATTTGGAGAAACCTCCAAATTTTTCTCCACGGTGGTTGTACTAATTTACATTCCCACCAACAGCATACAAGGGTTTCCTTTTCTCCACATCCTCTCCAGGATTTGTTATTGCCTGTCTTTTAGATAAAAGCCATTTTTATTGGGGTGCAATGATTTCTCATTGTAGTTTTGATTTGCATTTCTCTGATGATCAGTGATGTTGAGCATCTTTTCACATGCCTGTGTGCTGTTTGTATGTCTTCTTTCGAGTATTCTTCATTCAGCTCTTTTGCCCATTTTAAAAATTGGATTACTTTTTTTCCTATATTGTTGTTGATTATTTCTTTTTTATTCTCATTTATTATGATATATGCATTAAATTTGGTGTTTCTTACAGTGATAAATTCTCTTTTCCTGAAAAGGTATGGAAGGTATGATTTCATATCTTCCTTAGACAGTTGTCTTTTCTTCTTCTTTTTAGATTAACTTTTAAAACAGTGAACCTGCATTCATTGTTACAAATTCTATTTATATCCTAATATCTGGCCTCTATCCCAGTCACCTTACTCAAAGTGCTCAGGCAAAGATCAGCCATATCTTTTTGTTTAATATTTTGTAAACAGAAATTAAGTATGCAGATAGTTTAGGCAGTTTTCTTAAGGCTTGTAAAGCAACAAAAAACAAAAACAAAAGTTGCCATCCCTTCACCCTTCCTCTGGCTCCACCTATCTTCACTGCTCAGAATCAAGCATTTTGTATTTGTTTAGATGATTTTTCAAGTATTTACCTTTATATTTTTTAATAACAGGCTGTGATGGCTAATTTTATGTGTCAAATCAACTAGGTCATGGGGTGCCTGAATATTTGGTTAAACATTAATTCTGGGTGTGCCTGTGAAAGTGTTTTGGGAAGAGATTAGCATTTCAGCTCATAGATGTTGTAAAGCAGATTGCCCTCCCCAATGTGGGAGCATCATCCAATGCATTGAGGGTTTAAATAAACCAAAAAGATGAAAGAAGGGGGAATTATCTCTCTCTCTCTCTCTGCCTAATGCTTGAGCTGGCACATTAGGCTTCTTCTGCCCTCAGAATGAGACTTAGAACACCAGCTGTCTTGGGTCTCCAGCTCGCAGACAGCAGGTTGTGGATCTTTTCAGCTTCCATAATCATGAGAGACAATGCCTTATAAAAAACTCTCTATATATAAAATAAAAAAGAAAACATAAATAAACATACACATAATTATAAACATATATATGTATCTCCTATTACTTCTATTTCTGTGGAGAATCCTGACTACTGACACAATTTCTTTTTTTTTGATTTAGATATTATCTATTGACTCCTTACTCTAGAAAATTGATGTTTACATTTCTTATTCCCCCATGTCCTGGCATGTGCACACACTCCTTCTTTCTATCCATTCTTGTTACTTACATTATTATTTTCAATGCTTGCATTATGACCACCTAAGCTGAACTGACTGGGCTCTTTTATTGGAGGATTCTGAATTATCAATTTTTCAATATTTTTACTTTTATATTGGTCTATTTCCTCCTGGGGGAACCCTCTAATTTCCTGGGGAGATATATACTTTGCTATATTTCCTATATTTCATTTTTTTTTTTTGGCTGTATTTCCTCTTGGGGTTAAGTGAAAAAAAAAAAAAGAACAAGTGTTTTACCATTCACTGCACAAGAGTTTCACCTTATCCTCTTGTTTTCAGTATGATGCACTCATCATCAGCTGGGCCTGTTGTTGTTGAGTCCACATCCCCTCTGTTTCACTTCTCCAAAGGAATAAACCATTTGGCTTCTATTGTATGGAGCAGGGACAGTTGCCTTTCAGTGTGGAATAAGGGGTAGGAATCTGAGAATCAAGGTGTTTCTTGTAATCTCCAGCACAAATTATACCACCAGTTTTTAGGAATAGTAGTTCTTTTGATCCTGAGATGTTCTGAGATTCTGTGTCATGAATACATTTGCTTCTTGGCTTTTCCTACTGCTGGCTTAGGCTTTGGCTTTATTTGTTTTGCTGATAGTTACTAATCAACTGTCTGCTTTCTAGGTAGGTTCTTAATTTTGTTGCTGTCACTTCCTTTCATGTTACCTTAATCCTTGTATATTTATCCATTTTATCTATCTATAGATCTATCTATCTATCTATCTATCTATCTATCTATCTATCTATCTATCTATCTATCTCTTTCTTTCTTTTTTTTGAGATGGAGTCTCACTTGTAGCCCAGGCTGGAGTACAGTGGCATGCTCTTGGCTCACTGCAACCTCTGCTGCCTGGGTTCAAGCGATTCTCCTGCCTTAGCCTCCCGAGTAGCTGGGATTACAGGTGCCTGCCACTGTGCCTGGCTAATTTTTCTATTTTTAGTAGACACAACATTTCGCCATCCTAGTCAGGCTGGTCTCGAACTCCTGACCTTGTGATCCACGTGCCTCAGCCTCCCAAAGTGCTGGAATTACAGGTGTGAGCCACTGCACCCTGCCTTATCTGTCTATTTCCTAGTTTTTCTCTAATTTTATTTTAGTGAAGGTTTGAAGAGGTGCAGTTGCAAACCAAAATGTTCAATCCACCACATTTAACCTGAAGTCCACAATGATAGCCTCTTTTAATCTTCATTTCTCTTGACGTATTTGTAGAATTGATTAGTATTAGCCCTTTCGTGGTAAATTTTCTGTTCTCATGACTTCTTTGATATTACTTTTATGCAACAACAAATATTTCTTAGAAAACTACAATGTGCTAGGCATTCTATTATAGGATGGGATGCAAAGATGAATAAAACATAGCCTTTGCAATGTGTGTGACTGATGTGAAGAGAGGTGTTATTGTGTTCAAAGTGTTATAACAGGGTGAAAGTGATTGAATCAAGTTTGAGGAGCTGGAGATAAGTACAAATTCATCAGTTGAAATCACTGAGGAAAGTAATTCAATAATAACACAAATAACAATGGTTACAAGTATTTAAACTTATCATATGCCAGGAATTGGAGGAATCCAAAGCCTGGGTTTTAAATGACTGAACTATCCTGCCCTGTGTAGAGGGATAGTTTATTTAAAACAGTGACTCTTGAAGGTGGTTGGCTGTCAGGACGGTGGTGAGCAGACAGTGGAGCCTCCATATTCATTGTTCCATTATCTACTGAGAACGTAGTGTTTGTTAGGCATTGTTCTGGGTGCTGGGAAAACAACACTTTAATGTCACAGTCCTTGGCCTCAAGTAGTTTAATCTGAGAAGGAGTATTGTAAGATTACTTGAAGAAGAAAGTGCTGCAGATGATGCAGACATGAACTAGAGCAGGTAAGGACTAGTGATAGAGGGATCAGGTAGAAGGGTCAACATAAATTTCTGTGGGAGATGCCGAAGGGTTAAATTGAGGCAGTAAAAATGAATATGAAGAGAAGACGTTAGATTCCAGAGACTCTTCTGAGATGTAAGTACAATAATTGACGGGGAATAAAATAAGTCAAGAAAAACTGAAATTTCCAGTGGTAGAATAGATTGATAGCGATACCATTTACAGAGGTAGAGAGGCAATTTCTGAGCAGGTGTTAGAGAGTATGTTATATTTGGAATGCTCATGGATAACAAGGTATACTTGGGAACAGAAATCTGTAGCTCAGGAGGAGACCATCCCGAGAGAAGAATAAGATGTGGGACTAAGCAGATAAGATGCAGAATTAGAGACTGATGTGGGGCTAATCTAGCATGACAAATGAAAAGAAGACTTAGAATAAAGGAGTAGATAAGTAGGAGAATTAGGAATGTGAAGTACCCAGTGAGCTAAGAGAGAAAGGAATTTAGATAAATAGAATGGTTACTTTGTCACTTGGTTGAGGACTGAAGGTAACATTTTGATTTTTTTTTTTCGAGAGGGAGTCTCACTCTGTTGCCCAGGCTGGAGTGCAGTGGCGCGATCTCGACTCACTGCAAGCTCCGCCTCCCGGGTTCACGCCATTCTCCTACCTCAACCTCCTGAGTAGCTGGGACTACAGGCGCCTGCCACCACGCCCGGCTAATTTTTTGTATTTTTAGTAGAGACGGGGTTTCATCGCGTTAGCCAGGATGGTCTCCATCTCCTGACCTCGTGATCCACCCGCCTCGGCCTCCCAAAGTGCTGGGATTACAGGCGTGAGCCACTGCGCCTGGCCAACATTTTGATTTTTTGGTTAGGAGTCTTTGGTGGTCTCAGCAACAGTAGTTTTAGAAATGGGTTTTGCCAGTGTTCAACCTCTAATATTAATTGTATATTGCACTAGCCTTCATATGTTCTCTAAAACAATTATGTGACAATATGTTCATGTTCTTGCAACATATTGGCAGTATAATTTATCTGTGTTAGGGACTTGAACTGTAGACTCTTTTAATGAATACAACAAGAGATCATGTTTGTATACAGTTTTCAATTTCACAGCACTGAGTTTCTGGAAGATCTACGTTACACGTATCATTGCAGTCACAATGAACTAGGTAAGTAAACAAGGCAAAGTGGTAACAATGCAAGCTCTTTATGATAGCTTCCAGAAAAGCAAGCACTGACAGTAGGACAGCAAGATATTTAGTTTGATAGACTGGAAAGTTTATTTGCATTAGGTGTGAGCTCTAAAGAAATGGCGGGCAGGTACCTTGCCCAAGAAGAACTCAAGCTCAAAGCAATTTACTTTGATTAATAACTCATATCTTCATTTATCTGATCTCAGTGAGTCCTCTGCACAAACCACTCCCTGTTCATCCCTCTTTCTTGTAGTGATAAGAATGTTAACACTATATAGTTTTCTTATTATCAGGACTTAATCTTCAATTATGATTGAGGCATTTTTGTTGATTCATTTATGCTATTCTTATTTGTTTTTATTTTTGTTAGCATAACACACCAAATATTTCCAAATATATATTCAAAGTCCCTTTTCCCATGAAAGACCTATTCTTCTGAGTTGGTCTAATAACCTCTTCTACTAAGTTTAATAGATCTTCTTTTGGTCATTAATGATTCATACTCAACACTTCTCACATTTGCATACTGAATCACACATCCTGGCCTTTGAGCTTCAATTACTTCAGTGTCTTGTTTGTTCTTCCATTTGCAGTTTTGAGGATTGATTCTTTGATAGAAAGGACAAAAGAAAAATAGGACTTGAGAAGTTCTGTGCTTTTTTGCCATCTGTTAACATTATGCCATCTGCTTTAAATACTGATTTAACCCTCTTTTTCTGTGCTTTTAAAGTGAATCTGTTTCTTTTTCTCCCTTGTGTTGTTTGTGATTGTGTTGTCAGAATCTCCTATTGCCAGCCTCCCTCCCTCCCTCTCTTCCTCGCTCTTTCCCTTTCTCCTTCCCTCTGTCCTTCCTTCCTTTCTTCCTTTCATTCCTTCCTCCTTCCCTTCCTGAGAAGCTCATTTTCTTGGACTACTGTCTAGTATCTTAGACCAAGTGATTATACCTATTTTTCATAGAATATGCTTGAAGATATTTATTTAAAGTCTAGGATACCTGATTGTTATGCTCAGGGATCTTTTCCTGAATTCCATGTATGCATGCATATGTGTGTGCTTGCTGGTATGAGTTGGAGTGGGATGGAGAAGGACTGGGCTGGCAGGAAGGCAAAAACCTGATCATCTCTGATTTGTGTTCTAAGTTACATAGCCTTGACTAATGACATCACCATCAGCCTAATATCTCCAAATAAGAAATTCTCATGCCATCCTAGGCTCTTCCTATTTCTTATTTCTTGCATTCAATTAGTTCCAAGTGCCTATCGATTCTACCCAGGGATAGCATTTCAGATAGACTGCTACCTTTTACTTCACTGCCACCTCACTCCCTTAGTTTAGGCTCTTCTAGCCTAGACAGTTTCACAGCTTCAGGCTGTACAGGCCCCATTTCTCCATCCTCCTTCTCATGCTGTCTATTCACCTGTCTCATCCCACATTCTCATTAACCTCATGATGACTCGTCATCACTGGTGGAAACTTTGACATCCACCTAGAGGATCTAGCCAGTACAAGGTCTCTCATTTCATTAAACTCCTAAATTTTAATTTTTGTTTTCTGCATCTTCTTAAACCAACCACTGCCATAATCATCACCAATAGCTATCCTGCCTCTATATTCTTGATTTCAAACATTTCATTCTCTTATTATCACTTCTCAGCCTTTCAGCTTTCTTGGTCTAATATTCTCATTTGAATAATTCCCCAAACTTTATGAGGCCTTCCATCTATTGACCTCACCTTTTCTTCACTAGACTTAATCTTTCAACTTTTATTTTAATTTCTGTATTACTATGTTCAAAGATAATTTTTCCAGTTTTATAATTGGAGACATTATTTTTAGACATATATATTTTAGACATATAATTTCTTTCTTTCTTTTTTTTTTTTTTGACAATTTATTTCTTTAGAGTGTGTTTTTACCTACAATCTCAGACTCCCAGATTGCAAAGTTTGGGCAAGTTTTAATATTGCTGTTCCTTTTTGTGAGTCCTAGTAGAGCTGGACAAAAATGATTTTAAGTCAAGAAAAGAATCTAAAGATTACAGTGCACTACACCAGCAGGCAAGACCTGGGCCACACTGACTGAAGAGAGGCTGAATGGTTATTCTAAAAACGTTTAGGCAGCAGGTGCAGTAACAGCAACATGGACCACATGTATATGTTTTAGCCTTAAGCTAGATGGTCATTCATATAGACCTCCCTTTCATGAGGTCAGCTGGTTTCTGTCTCTTCTTGGTTCAGACAAGTAAGGGTTGTGATTCCCTTAGCAAAATTAATCCACCAAACCTTTTTCAGATATAGTTAAATTTCAGTTATATGCTTAAACTTCAAATGTATTAGTGGCTTCTAACTTCAAGCAACTTTAGTATTATAGATGTTTATCTGCTAGCTTTATTAACCAAAGTCTACAAGCTTTAACTACATTAATAGATAATCTGGTGATCAAATAAAGTCTCCCTGCATTATAGTATTTGCTTGAGGGGCCACTTACCAAGATGGGTCATCATCTTACTTGACTTGCAAGTATCATTTGACAGAAGTGACACCTCTCTCCTTCTCAGAACACTTGCTTTTCTGTGCTTCTGTGATATCACACTCACTTGGTTTTCTTGCTATCTCACCAGTCACTTCTTTGAGTCATATTTTCTAACTTACCCTTCTCCACCATATATTGAAGCACCCCTTAACTGTCTTTGTCTTTTCTGCTCCCTAATGGGTTCACTAAATGATAACTTCCATAGCCCTCACTTTAAATATTATCTATAGGTTGAGGTTCATCCAATTTATATGGTCATCTTTACCTCTCCCCTGAAACCTAGACTTTTACATCTACTGCCTTATTGGCATCTCTGTTTCAATGTCTGATAGACAATTCAAACCCAACATGGCCAACTTAGAATGTAGAGCTACCTCCCACCCTATCTCTTTCCCTTCAGATTTTCCTCATCTCAGAATAGCAGTATTGTTCACCCAGTAGTTTAGGCCAACATTTTAGGAATCATCCTTGATTTATCTTCTTTCCTCATATCACAAGCTCATTCATA
This sequence comes from Theropithecus gelada, assembly GCF_003255815.1. NCBI lineage: Eukaryota > Metazoa > Chordata > Mammalia > Primates > Cercopithecidae > Theropithecus > Theropithecus gelada. Next base: position 116,342,535 of record NC_037673.1, read on the forward strand.
ATTAAGTCTTGTTGGTTTGAATTATGGAAAACAGGGTGGAGATTCCTTAAAGAACAAAAAGTAGAACTACTGTTTGATCCAGCAATCTCACTACTGGGTATCTATCCAGAGGAAAAGAAGTCATTATATGAAAATGATACTTGCACACACATGTTTATAGCAGCATAGTTCTCAATTACAAAATCATGGAACCAAACCAAATGCCCATCAATCAATGAGTGGATAAAGAAACCGTGATTTATATATATATATATAATCTCCACACACAATGGAATACTACTCAACCATAAAAAGGAATAAATTAATGGCATTCAAAGCAACCTGGATGGGATTGGAGACTATTATTCTAAGTGAAGTAACTCAGGAATGGAAAACCAAACATCGTATGTTCTCACTCATAAGTGGGAGCTAAGCTATGAGGATGCAAAAGCAGAAGAATAATACAATAGACTTTGGGCCTGCGGGGGGAAAGGGTGGAAAGAGAGTGAGAGAAGGCTACAAATTTGGTTTAGTGTATACTGCTCGGGTGATAGGCACACCAAACTCTCACAAATCACTGCTAAAGAACTTACTCATGTAACCAAATGCCACCTGTTCCCCAAAACCTATGGAAATAAAAGAAATATTATCTTGAAACTGAATACCTCTTACTACCTTCACCCAAAATATCCTAATTGTAAACCTCTATCATTTCTCAGCTGTAATATTTTAATACCCACCTAATTAATCTTTGCTTTACTTTTGCCTCTCCAAAAAGGTCATAAGACATATCATGGCACAAATATTCTTTCCATGTGTACATTGGATTATGGCATTCTTTCTGTTTGAAAATCCTCCAGTGGCTTCCACTGCAACCTGAATAAAACGCAAATAAACTTCTTACCTTGATCTGTATTTTCTGGCCTTCTGCCTACCTTTATGACTTAATTAATCTGCATTCTTCCTCTTATTCACTACACTCTGGCTTAAATGCCTGGAAAAGTGCCAAGTTTATCTCTTTCTTTCTTTTTCTTTTTTTAACCCTAACCCTAACAAATATTTTATTGACTTGGAAAGATTTTCCTTTTTTTTTCTTGCGGGTCTCCATCTCACAACTTAGATATTATTTCACAGATTATGTCTTCAAAGAGAACATCCCTAATTATAGCAGGCCTCATCATTTTATTGTGGTTATAGGACTGAGGCTTCCATTTTCCTACTAGCTATTGGCTGGGAACTGCATTCAACTCCTAGCTGTTGCCACATCTCCTATAGTTTACAATATGGATGTTTGCTTTCTTCCAGACTAGTCATATTGTGCCTGCCTCTATACCATTCTCTTCCGTTACCAGCTGAAGAAAACTTTGGTTTTAAATAACTCACCAAATTAGTTTTTGTCCACTCAGGATAAACACCATTTTGTCCTATAATGTGACATAATCACATGAATGATATTTCATCATATGCGCAGGTTCAGCTCACACTCAAGGGCATTATATAGGGCATCTACACCAGGGAAAGAAATTTTGGAGATCATATTAGGATTTTGTCTGCCTAGTTCTATGTTAAAGGAAATGAATTCAGTATTAATAAACTTCCAACAACGAAAACTTCAGGCCTAGTTTATTTCACTGGAAAATTCAACCAAACATTTAATGAAGAATGAATTCAACTCCTACATAACTTTACCAGTAGAAGAAGATAAAAATTGCTTACCAACTTATTTTGTGAGTCCAGCATTACCTTGATACTAAAACCAAAGGTATTACAAGAAAATTACAGACCAGTACTTCATAAACGTATTTTCAAAAATCCTTAAGAAATATTATCAAATTAAACCCAGCTATATATTAAAATAATGCATCATGATCAAATGGGATTTATTACAGGAATTTAAGTCTTGGTTAACTTAAATCAAAACATATTTTCAAAAATCCTTAAGAAATATTATCAAATTAAACCCAGCTATATATTAAAATGATAATACATCATGATCAAGTGGGATTTATTGCAGGAATTTAGTCTTGTTTAACTTAAATCAATCTATAAAATTTACCATATCAATAGACGAAAAGTCACATAATCATCTCAATAGATACAGAAAAATATTTGAAAAAAATCAGCATCCACTCAGACTGACAGAGACAAAATAACACAAAACTCTTAATGTACTAGGAAGTAACGGAAACTTCTTTAAACCAACAAAGGGAGTCTACAAAAAAACCTACTGCCAATATTATACTTTATGGTAAAGGGCTGATTACATTCTCTTTGGGATCATGTAGATCTTAGTGCATTAAGGCAAGAAAAATAAATAAAAGGCATACATATTAGAAAGAAAAATACAAAAACATCTCCATTTGGAGATGACATTATTATCCACTTGGAAAATACCAAAAAATTCAGAAAAAACTAATAAAAATAAAATCATCAAGTTTATATAAGATTAATAAAGATAAATTTTATTTTTATATATTGGGAATGAAAGTTTGGAAATTTAAATGTAACTATAATAGGTTCAGAAGGACTAAAAACATGAAAAGCAGGAATAACTCTAATAAAATATTTAAAATATTTGTATTCTGAAATGACAAAATATTGATTCCAATTATAGAAATCAAAGGAGAATTATGTAGATACACCATGGTCATGGATTAGAAGACTCTGTGTTGGAATAAATGTCAATTTTCCCCAAATCTATAGATTCCATGCTATTCTAATTAAAATTCCAGTAAAATTTTGTTTGTTGGTTAGGGAATGACCAGCTCATTATAAGATTCATATAGAAAGGAAAGAACTTAGAGTGGTCAAATAATTTTGAACAATAGCAAAGTTGGGGACTCATTACCTGATTTCAATTCTTATTATAAAGGCATAATAAGGCAGTCAATGTCATATTGCTTGAAAGACAGACACAACAGATCAATAAATCAGAATAGAGAGTAACAGAAATAGACACCTTCAGGCCGGGTACGGTGGCTCATGCCTGTAATCCCAGCACTTTGGGAGGCTGAGGCGGGCGGATCACGAGGTCAGGAGATAGAGACCATCCTGGCTAACACAGTGAAACCTTCTCTTTACTAAAAAAATACAAAAAATTAGCCGGGCATGGTAGCAGGCGCCTGTAGTCCCGGCTACTTGGGAGGCTGAGGCAAGAGAATTGCGTGAACCTGGCAGGCGGAGGTTGCAGTGAGCGGAGACTGTGCCACTGTACTCCAGCCTGGGTGACAGAGTGAGACTCTGTCTCAAAAAAAAAAAGAAACAGACACATTCAGTTATGGTTGATTAATTTTTCATAAAGATGCCAAAGTAATTCAATGGAGGGTAGTGACAGCCTTTTAACATATAATGCTCAACTAATTAGACATCCATATGCAAAGCAATAAACCCTAAAAGTACCTCAGTCCATATACAATATTATATCAAAATGTATAATACACCCGTATGTAAGAGCTAAAGCTATGAAACTTCTCAAAAAAATCTACAATAAAGTCTTAAGGTATTCAGTGAGATAAAGTTTTTAAAACCAGGACTCAAAAATTGTAAACTATAAAAGGAAATATTGATAAACTAATGTTAATTAAAATAACACCCCTCATTTGCCCGCTGTGTTATCAAATGTTATGAAAACGAAAAGGTAAGACACAGACTTGAAGAAAATATTTGCAAAACATGTAACTGACAAAACCAGTAATGTAGAAAACTCTCACAACTCAAAATAAGAGCAAAAAACTCAATTAAAATGAGTAAATGATTTGAATAGACACTTGACCAAAGAAGAAATATAATTGAGAAACAAGTGCATGAAAATATTTTCAAAATCATTATTAAATGTAATTTCAACATATTCAACATAGTTTGGTAATAGGGAAATGCAAACTAAAACAAAGAGAACTCATTATTACACGCTTATTAGAATAGCTAAAAGAAAAATACCTGATTAGTATGCAGGACAACTAGAATGGCCATTTCTTAGTGATGTAAATGTGCAATAGTACAACCACTTTGGAAAATAATTTGGCAGTTTTTTATAAAGTTAAAGAAATACTCATACCATATGACCCAGCAATCTCATTCCTAGGTATTTGCCTGATAGAAATGAAGACCTCCATAGAGACCTTTTCAAAATCTTCTGTACAAATATTTATTTTATCTCCATTTATAATTGCACAAACTGGAAACAACCCAAATATCCTTAAACTGATGCATGTATAAACAAAATTAATGTACAATGGTACAATGGAATATAACAGCAATAAAAGGAGAAAACTACTGATACAGGTAACAACATTGATGAATCTTGAATGTATTATGCTCAATAAAAAGCTACACTTGGAAGGCTATGTAGTATATGATTCCATTTATATGACATTCTGGAAAAGTCAAATTTTAGATGGTAAACAGATCCACAGTTGTCAGATTGACATTTTCATCTAGTGTATTTATTACCTCAAACATTGTAGTTTTCATCTCTGTTGGTTTCATTTGGGTCTTCTGTGTATCTCATGTTTATATACTATATAGTTTTTGAATGTATAGAATGAAGTTATATAAATGTTTTAATGTTCTTGTCTTTTATTTCTAATATCTATGTGTCAGTTCTGGGTCAATTTTGATTGATTTCTTTTCCTTTTTATTAAAATTATGCTTCCTTTTTCCTTTTCATGCCTAGTGCTTTTTAAATAAAATTCAGTTATTGTGACCTGCATCATTTCAGGTTTATATTTTACTTTGTTAGGTTAGAAGCTTTGTTAGATAGCAGAGCAAAATTTATTCTGGGGCTAATTATTCTCCACTATGGAGACACATATACTCTACCCACTGCCCTGTGAATCTTGGGGCTTTTTATTCTGGCTGATATGGAGGGGCACTCTCCATAGTCTTGTGTAAATCCTGAACAATGAGCTTCTAATCCTTCTAGGTGACACTTTCCTCAGCCTTCATAGTTTCTTAACACATAAACTGATTAGTGGGGACCCTTTGGAGACATCTCGTGTTCTCTCACTGTACAACTACGTTCTCTATCTCATGAACTCTAGCTGCCCTGGCATTCCTGAACCCAACCTCTTGTCTCCTTGACTTAGGGACTATACTGGCCCTTTTCTTGATTTATGGTGCCTGTGTTTTGGCCTGGAAACTCTCAGGTCAGTAAACAGACAATCTTAAAGCTCACCTCACTTGTTTGCTGTATCTCAGGATTTGCTGCCCATTTATGCTTGCTGTCCATTGTCTTAA